>NW_026614120.1:0-26773 GCF_026230105.1 Diorhabda sublineata | reverse complement strand
CATTTTCGTGTATGGAAAACATTTTATTCAAGTTTAAAAGTAAAAAAAATAGTTTTTCGCGATTTTCAGCGAAATGGTGAGTTTTATCATAAAATACCTCAGACAAAACTTGTACATCATGAAATTATCTACAAAAAACGTATTAATACTTTTTTTCCTACGAAGCACCGTTTCTGAGATACAATGATTCAAAAAGTTGTAAGAGTTATAATCCGGTCAATTTAGACATTCGAAGTTACATAAATTCCCATCAAGTTGAAAATCAGTAAAATTGTTTAAAAATACGATTAAACGTAGATTTTGAATGTTTTCCATCATTTCGTGTATGGAAAACATTTTATTCAAGTTTAAAAGTAAAAAAAAATAGTTTTTCGCGATTTTCAGCGAAATGGTGAGTTTTATCATAAAAATACCTCAGACAAAACTTGTAGATCATGAAATTATCTACAAAAAACGTATTAATACTTTTTTTCCCTACGAAGCACCGTTTCTGAGATACAATGATTCAAAATGTTGTAAGAGTTATAATCCGGTCAATTTAGACATTCGAAGTTACATAAATTCCCATCAAGTTGAAAATCAGTAAAATTGTTTTAAAAATACGATTAAACGTAGATTTTGAATGTTTTCCATCATTTCCGTGTATGGGAAAACATTTTATTCAAGTTTAAAAGTAAAAAAAAATAGTTTTTCGCGATTTTCAGCGAAATGGTGATTTTTATCATAAAAATACCTCAGACAAAACTTGTAGATCATGAAATTATCTACAAAAAACGTATTAATACTTTTTTTCCTACGAAGCACCGTTTCTGAGGATACAATGATTCAAAAAGTTGTAAGAGTTATAATCCGGTCAATTTAGACATTCGAAGTTACATAAATTCCCCATCAAGTTGAAAATCAGTAGAATTGTTTAAAAATACGATTAAACGTAGATTTTGAATGTTTTCCATCATTTCCGTGTATGGAAAACATTTTATTCAAGTTTAAAAGTAAAAAAAATAGTTTTTCGCGATTTTCAGCGAAATGGTGAGTTTTATCATAAAAATACCTCAGACAAAACTTGTACATCATGAAATTATCTACAAAAAACGTATTAATACTTTTTTTCCTACGAAGCACCGTTTCTGAGATACAATGATTCAAAAAGTTGTAAGAGTTATAATCCGGTCAATTTAGACATTCGAAGTTACATAAATTCCCATCAAGTTGAAAATCAGTAAAATTGTTTAAAAATACGATTAAACGTAGATTTTGAATGTTTTCCATCATTTCCGTGTATGGAAAACATTTTATTCAAGTTTTAAAAGTAAAAAAAAATAGTTTTTCGCGATTTTCAGCGAAATGGTGAGTTTTATCATAAAAATACCTCAGACAAAACTTGTACATCATGAAATTATCTACAAAAAACGTATTAATACTTTTTTTCCTACGAAGCACCGTTTCTGAGATACAATGATTCAAAAAGTTGTAAGAGTTATAATCCGGTCAATTTAGACATTCGAAGTTACATAAATTCCCATCAAGTTGAAAATCAGTAAAATTGTTTAAAAATACGATTAAACGTAGATTTTGAATGTTTTCCATCATTTCCGTGTATGGAAAACATTTTATTCAAGTTTAAAAGTAAAAAAAAATAGTTTTTCGCGATTTTCAGCGAAATGGTGAGTTTTATCATAAAAATACCTCAGACAAAACTTGTACATCATGAAATTATCTACAAAAAACGTATTAATACTTTTTTTCCTACGAAGCACCGTTTCTGAGATACAATGATTCAAAAAGTTGTAAGAGTTATAATCCGGTCAATTTAGACATTCGAAGTTACATACATTCCCATCAAGTTAAAAATCAGTAAAATTGTTTAAAAATACGATTAAACGTAAATTTTGAACGTTTTCCATCATTTCCGTGTATGGAAAACATTTTATTCAAGTTTAAAAGTAAAAAAAAAATAGTTTTTCGCGATTTTCAGCGAAATGGTGAGTTTTATCATAAAAATACCTCAGACAAATCTTGTAGATCATGAAATTATCTACAAAAAACGTATTAATACTTTTTTTCCTACGAAGCACCGTTTCTGAGATACAATGATTCAAAAAGTTGTAAGAGTTATAATCCGGTCAATTTAGACATTCGAAGTTACATAAATTCCCATCAAGTTGAAAATCAGTAAAATTGTTTAAAAATACGATTAAACGTAGATTTTGAATGTTTTCCATCATTTCCGTGTATGGAAAACATTTTATTCAAGTTTAAAAGTAAAAAAAAATAGTTTTTCGCGATTTTCAGCGAAATGGTGAGTTTTATCATAAAAATACCTCAGACAAAACTTGTACATCATGAAATTATCTACAAAAAACGTATTAATACTTTTTTTCCTACGAAGCACCGTTTCTGAGATACAATGATTCAAAAAGTTGTAAGAGTTATAATCCGGTCAATTTAGACATTCGAAGTTACATACATTCCCATCAAGTTGAAAATCAGTAGAATTGTTTAAAAATACGATTAAACGTAAATTTTGAACGTTTTCCATCATTTCCGTGTATGGAAAACATTTTATTCAAGTTTAAAAGTAAAAAAAAAATAGTTTTTCGCGATTTTCAGCGAAATGGTGAGTTTTATCATAAAAATACCTCAGACAAATCTTGTAGATCATGAAATTATCTACAAAAAACGTATTAATACTTTTTTTCCTACGAAGCACCGTTTCTGAGATACAATGATTCAAAAAGTTGTAAGAGTTATAATCCGGTCAATTTAGACATTCGAAGTTACATAAATTCCCATCAAGTTGAAAATCAGTAAAATTGTTTAAAAATACGATTAAACGTAGATTTTGAATGTTTTCCATCATTTTCGTGTATGGAAAACATTTTATTCAAGTTTAAAAGTAAAAAAAAATAGTTTGTCGCGATTTTCAGCGAAATGGTGAGTTTTATCATAAAAATACCTCAGACAAAACTTGTACATCATGAAATTATCTACAAAAAACATATGAATACTTTTTTCCTACGAAGCACCGTTTCTGAGATACAATGATTCAAAAAGTTGTAAGAGTTATAATCCGGTCAATTTAGACATTCGAAGTTACATAAATTCCCATCAAGTTGAAAATCAGTAGAATTGTTTAAAAATACGATTAAACGTAGATTTTGAATGTTTTCCATCATTTCCGTGTATGGAAAACATTTTATTCAAGTTTAAAAGTAAAAAAAATAGTTTTTCGCGATTTTCAGCGAAATGGTGAGTTTTATCATAAAAATACCTCAGACAAAACTTGTAGACCATAAAATTATCTACAAAAAATGTATTTATACTTTTTTTCCTACCAGCTACCGTTTCTGAGATATAATGATTCAAAAAGTTGTAAAAGTTATGTTTCAGAGTTACTTTTACAACTTTTTGAATCATTATATCTCAGAAACGGTGATTTGTAGGAAAAAAAGTATTAATACTTTTTTTGTAGATAATTTCACGATCTACAATTTTCCTCTAAAGTACTTTTATGATAAAACTCACCGTTTCGCTGAAAATCGCGAAAAACTAAATTTTTTGAGTTTTAAACTTGAATAAAATATTTTCCATACACGGAAATGATGAGGAACATGCAAATTTTGATTGATGGGGATTTATGTAGATTCACTCTCATTTTTTGGTCTAATTAATGTCAGAACCAAAACATCTCCATTAAAAGTTTCAATAGTCCAAGTAAAACAAATTCGACGATAGAGAATAAATCGGAAACCGAAGAAGAGAGTCGAAAAGAGAAGTAATCGAAGAAGGAGAAAAAATAAATGACTCGAAAACAAAATCCCCGTCTCCAAATATCCAAATCCCACGTTTTTCTCGTAAATAATAAAAATTTTCGACACGATTCGATCGAGAAAATCCCTTCTAAAATGTAGTTTACAAATAATCGATTTTCTTCGCGTCTCCCTCATTAAAATTTTCGGAATTTAAAGAATGTACGTAAAAGAAGATTATCACTTCCTGTTGTTTTAGAAAATATCTCGCCATCCAACCTGATTATCCACTAAGAGCGTGTTTACATCGAACCCCCAACTTGTGTACAACAAATCTAATCAAAATAATCATGATCGTCGTTAATATTTAATTAAATAATATCCATCTTTACTTGCCTCTTCATCGCCGTTCTCTTGATGATCACCGTCCATAAGCACAAAATCGACATCGTTATTATTATTTTTACTAGTTATATCCGGCGATCTTCTCGCTTCGTTTACCGCGATCCTGTTTCTTTTCCTTCTGGAATTCAACAAATCAACCGTTAGCTGGTCACTAGCCAGGGAATCGGGCGAATCTGGATGACTGTCCATATTTAACAGAGACACATTTTTCGTATTCGAAAGAGAAGAAGAACGACTCGGATTGATGGCAAGAAAGCTCGAGGCAAACTGACTATTGCGGTGCCCGCGAGCTAATGACCACTAGAGGGGGAGAGGTACACCGGTACCAGGACCGGACTCGCTCGATTATCATGGTCAAGGTAGTACCGGAACGCGGAGGTCACCTACCAGAGATGAAGATGTCGGTGAAGTTTTTAATTCGGTTTCGATTCTTATCGATCGTAGGTATCTTTTATAATTTGGCGGGCGCGCGCGTTATTTTTAAATTGTTTCGGTTAAAAAAAATTGTCGCACATTTCAATCTAACGGTACAAGATCCGGTCTAAACGATGGATGTGGATTATTTACCGGAAATTGGCCCAAAGTTCCGAAAAATCGATTTTTCGCCCATAACCGGCACTTGGGGGGGGCTCTTTTTGGGCTTAAAACGAAAATTAGTTCATTGTCTGATGATTTTTTTAACAAAATTAATATTTTTCGCGAAAACGGGGCCTCGAAAATCCCCAATTTTAACAATGTCACTTTCTTTTCGAATTCGAGGACTAGGAGTTTGAAAATACACTGATTTCGATGTTTTGAAGTGTAAAGACCGATTGTAGATGGCGCCACCGCGTTCCTCCTGTTCGCGAAATTATAACGGCCTTCGGCGAGGGCCCCGGGGTGAAAATGTAATTATTTCCTTCGGGAATAATCACTTGGAGTGATGACATGAGAATGTGGCGGGAAAATTGGTCAAAAAAATTTCAAAAATCTGCTTTTCGTCAATAACTGTCGAAATATTCCAGGAAAGAGAACTTTAAGCGGGATTTTCAATATTAAAAACGAATTTTTCGGAAAAATAATCAGTATTTCGTGATAGCTATGGATTTCTTCTTTCGATTGAATTTTGAATCATGAAAAAATATCAATTTTTACACGAGTTATCGAACAATTTGTCCGTCCGCTTCTACGCCAACGCGCGGATACCAAATACCGGGATGCGTTTTGGGTTTGTTATCTCGAAAAAGATCAAATTTTCGAAAAAATAGTCAGTATGTCGTGATAGCTACGGATTTCCTGTTTCGATTGAATTTTGAATCATGAAAAAATATCAATTTTTACACGAGTTATCGAACAATTTGTCCGTCCGCTTCTACGACAACGCGCGGATACCAAATACCGGGATGCGTTTTGGGTTTGTTATCTCGAAAAAGATCAAATTTTCGAAAAAATAGTCAGTATGTCGTGATAGCTACGGATTTCCTCTTTCGATTGAATTTTGAATCATGAAAAAATATCAATTTTTACACGAGTTATCGAACAATTTGTCCGTCCGCTTCTACGACAACGCGCGGATACCAAATACCGGGATGCGTTTTGGGTTTGTTATCTCGAAAAAGATCAAATTTTCGAAAAAATAGTCAGTATGTCGTGATAGCTACGGATTTCCTCTTTCGATTGAATTTTGAATCATGAAAAAATATCAATTTTTACACGAGTTATCGAACAATTTGTCCGTCCGCTTCTACGACAACGCGCGGATACCAAATACCGGGATGCGTTTTGGGTTTGTTATCTCGAAAAAGATCAAATTTTCGAAAAAATAGTCAGTATGTCGTGATAGCTACGGATTTCCTCTTTCGATTGAATTTTGAATCATGAAAAAATATCAATTTTTACACGAGTTATCGAACAATTTGTCCGTCCGCTTCTACGACAACGCGCGGATACCAAATACCGGGATGCGTTTTGGGTTTGTTATCTCGAAAAAGATCAAATTTTCGAAAAAATAGTCAGTATGTCGTGATAGCTACGGATTTCCTCTTTCGATTGAATTTTGAATCATGAAAAAATATCAATTTTTACACGAGTTATCGAACAATTTGTCCGTCCGCTTCTACGACAACGCGCGGATACCAAATACCGGGATGCGTTTTGGGTTTGTTATCTCGAAAAAGATCAAATTTTCGAAAAAATAGTCAGTATGTCGTGATAGCTATGGATTTCTTCTTTCGATTGAATTTTGAATCATGAAAAAATATCAATTTTTACACGAGTTATCGAACAATTTGTCCGTCCGCTTCTACGACAACGCGCGGATACCAAATACCGGGATGCGTTTTGGGTTTGTTATCTCGAAAAAGATCAAATTTTCGAAAAAATAGTCAGTATGTCGTGATAGCTACGGATTTCCTCTTTCGATTGAATTTTGAATCATGAAAAAATATCAATTTTTACACGAGTTATCGAACAATTTGTCCGTCCGCTTCTACGACAACGCGCGGATACCAAATACCGGGATGCGTTTTGGGTTTGTTATCTCGAAAAAGATCAAATTTTCGAGAAAAGTTGTCACAACAATTTTTGTAGATAACGAATTGACCTTGATTTTAAGCCCAAAAAAAACTCCCTAACTGCCATATTTCGCCGAATTTGGACGACCTTAGTACGAGGATTGCTACTTAATTAACTTTCTACGTGGACTTTCGATTTTTGCCGATCGAGCACCGTCTCGAACCACCGCGTTACGCTGGATATCCGGATTCAATCGCGACCGCACTTCGGTACATTATGAATTCGGTTAAGGTCGTCCAAAATCGGCTATTGTGCCAAAAAACATCGTAATCGCTGAAAAAAAAAGCTCCGGTTCATTAGAGCAACATAGAACGGTCAATTCTGAATGGTATACCAGCTATTGTTTGTCGGAATTATTAAAAAAACCCAGGGAAACAAATAGCAGAGTGAATCCGGATATTCAGCGTAACGCGGTGGTTCGAGACGGTGCTCGATGCAACCCTCGTAGTTTAATCACGTTTCTAATATATTTTTTTGTTATTTTGAATGTATATTTTCGATAGAATCCGATATTTTCAAGATAGTCGACGTCGAAGTCCATACCTGCCAGGTACCTCGCCTTTTTCTGTCCTGTCCGTTAGGAGACCTGTTCGTTTCGTTTCTAAAATTCTGTACCTCATTACATAATCTTTCTCTCTTCTCTACTCTTCGCTTTGATTGAATTTAAATACAAAAACGATCCAAGATGACTACGGCTGTTCTTAAACGAGTACCGGTGATGGACGTACTCGAGATGTATACGGTAATTGGTTGTAGTTTTTTAGACCAAGCAATTTCACCAAATTTGAAGAAAGTTTTTTTTTTTAATGAAGCTGACTCAGGTTATCGCTTAAAAATTTTAAACTGTCTCTTACGGATTTAATTTATTTGATACACTATACACTACACTTATAATAATTCATTTGTCACTATCACTATCAGTAATTTATTTATAGTCTATTTCAGAAAGGTGTAGAGTAATAAAATGGGGAATTCCGACCGGTTCGGCTCGATCATAGGTGTGGTATTATTTGTGATATTAAAATTTCAAGTGATCGCGTAATTTTCCGGCCTGAAGTGTCAATATCGAAATATTGTGTAGCTTAGGTAGTAGATTAGTGCCTCTGTCTAATTCCGACCCTAATTCATAAAATTCTTTTTCCTTTTTACGAATATCCTACCGGCACACTATTTTCAGTGTTTGTGAATAGATAACAATGGGCTAAAACCATATATTGATCCCAATTTTACAATAAAATCAATGCCAAACTATGACAGTGGCTTAAATATTCGTTGGGTCACTCTGTGATACCTTTGTATGTCTAATGAGGTTTTATTACTCTATACCTTTCTGAAATAAACTATAAATTCTTTGACGACTTTGCTAATTCGTTCTTTTCACTACGACTATTTATTTAAAACTAACTAACTGCGTTTACACAAATCATTTATATACCTAAATAAAATTCTAGATGGTTCTAGAACTGACAGAAACAAAATGAATTAGATTAGAAATTATTTAGAAGAAATACTGTAAATAAACGGCCTGATATAATGAAAAGTAGTTGAAAAGTACTGCGAAATTATGTAGAAGAAATACTGTAAATAAACGGCCTGATATAATGAAGAGTAGATGAAAGTCGCTACGAAATTATTTAGAAGAAATACTGTAAATAAACGGCCTGATATAATAAAAAGTAGGTGAAAGGTGCTGCGAAATAATGTAGAAGAAATACTGTAAATAAACGGCCTGATATAATAAAAAGTAGTTATAAAGTACTGCGAAATTATTTAGAAGAAGTACTGTAAATGAACGGCCTCATATAATGAAAAGTAGTTGAAAAGTACTGCGAAATTATTTAGAAGAAATACTGTAAATAAACGGCCTCATATAATGAAAAGTAGTTATAAAGTACTGCGAAATTATTTAGAAGAAGTACTGTAAATGAACGGCCTCATATAATAAAAAGTAGTTATAAAGTACTGCGAAATTATTTAGAAGAAGTACTGTAAATGAACGGCCTCATATAATGAAAAGTAGTTGAAAAGTACTGCGAAATTATTTAGAAGAAATACTGTAAATAAACGGCCTGATATAATAAAAAGTAGTTGAAAAGTACTGCGAAATTATGTAGAAGAAATACTGTAAATAAACGGCCTGATATAATGAAAAGTAGATGAAAGTCGCTGCGAAATTATTTAGAAGAAATACTGTAAATAAACGGCCTAATATAATAAAAAGTAGTTGAAAAGTACTGCGAAATTATGTAGAAGAAATACTGTAAATAAACGGCCTGATATAATAAAAAGTAGTTGAAAAGTACTGCGAAATTATGTAGAAGAAATACTGTAAATAAACGGCCTGATATAATGAAAAGTAGATGAAAGTCGCTGCGAAATTATTTAGAAGAAATACTGTAAATAAACGGCCTGATATAATAAAAAGTAGTTATAAAGTACTGCGAAATTATTTAGAAGAAGTACTGTAAATGAACGGCCTCATATAATGAAAAGTAGTTGAAAAGTACTGCGAAATTATTTAGAAGAAATACTGTAAATAAACGGCCTGATATAATAAAAAGTAGTTGAAAAGTACTGCGAAATTATGTAGAAGAAATACTGTAAATAAACGGCCTGATATAATGAAAAGTAGATGAAAGTCGCTGCGAAATTATTTAGAAGAAATACTGTAAATAAACGGCCTAATATAATAAAAAGTAGTTGAAAAGTACTGCGAAATTATGTAGAAGAAATACTGTAAATAAACGGCCTGATATAATAAAAAGTAGTTATAAAGTACTGCGAAATTATTTAGAAGAAGTACTGTAAATGAACGGCCTCATATAATGAAAAGTAGTTGAAAAGTACTGCGAAATTATTTAGAAGAAATACTGTAAATAAACGGCCTAATATAATAAAAAGTAGTTGAAAAGTACTGCGAAATTATGTAGAAGAAATACTGTAAATAAACGGCCTGATATAATAAAAAGTAGTTGAAAAGTACTGCGAAATTATGTAGAAGAAATACTGTAAATAAACGGCCTGATATAATGAAAAGTAGATGAAAGTCGCTGCGAAATTATTTAGAAGAAATACTGTAAATAAACGGCCTGATATAATAAAAAGTAGTTATAAAGTACTGCGAAATTATTTAGAAGAAGTACTGTAAATGAACGGCCTCATATAATGAAAAGTAGTTGAAAAGTACTGCGAAATTATTTAGAAGAAATACTGTAAATAAACGGCCTGATATAATAAAAAGTAGTTGAAAAGTACTGCGAAATTATGTAGAAGAAATACTGTAAATAAACGGCCTGATATAATGAAAAGTAGATGAAAGTCGCTGCGAAATTATTTAGAAGAAATACTGTAAATAAACGGCCTAATATAATAAAAAGTAGTTGAAAAGTACTGCGAAATTATGTAGAAGAAATACTGTAAATAAACGGCCTGATATAATAAAAAGTAGTTGAAAAGTACTGCGAAATTATGTAGAAGAAATACTGTAAATAAACGGCCTGATATAATGAAAAGTAGTTGAAAAGTACTGCGAAATTATGTAGAAGAAATACTGTAAATAAACGGCCTGATATAATGAAAAGTAGATGAAAGTCGCTGCGAAATTATTTAGAAGAAATACTGTAAATAAACGGCCTAATATAATAAAAAGTAGTTGAAAAGTACTGCGAAATTATGTAGAAGAAATACTGTAAATAAACGGCCTGATATAATAAAAAGTAGTTGAAAAGTACTGCGAAATTATGTAGAAGAAATACTGTAAATAAACGGCCTGATATAATGAAAAGTAGATGAAAGTCGCTGCGAAATTATTTAGAAGAAATACTGTAAATAAACGGCCTGATATAATAAAAAGTAGTTGAAAAGTACTGCGAAATTACGTAGAAGAAATACTGTAAATAAACGGCCTGATATAATAAAAAGTAGTTGAAAAGTACTGCGAAATTATGTAGAAGAAATACTGTAAATAAACGGCCTGATATAATGAAAAGTAGATGAAAGTCGCTGCGAAATTATTTAGAAGAAATACTGTAAATAAACGGCCTAATATAATAAAAAGTAGTTGAAAAGTACTGCGAAATTATGTAGAAGAAATACTGTAAATAAACGGCCTGATATAATGAAAACTAGTTGAAAAGCACTGCGAAATTATTTAGAAGAAATACTATAAATAAACCGCCGGCTATAATAAAAAAAAGTTCTAGAAGAGAACATCAAAGGCGCGTCCACCATTTATAAAAAGGAACCACGCGAATTCGCCGAAGTTTAAAATTCCATCGCAGCTGTACAGGGCCGCCCAAAAGACCCATTTCGCGAACTTTTTCCAAAAAAACTATATTTTCTCAATTTAATAAGGATAATGGTGATTATTTCTTGTCGGTAGGAACATTATTAGCAAAATTACGAAGTTTGGGAGTCTGAGGGAGGCACCGCGCGAATGCGGCCATCTAGAAAGTACTTAAACAAACAAACTGACCCAAATTTTTGACAAAAATATATTCATTTTTCCACGAAATCTTCTTTTAGCTCCATACACTTTTCCCAGCGATATCTGGGAACAGAAAATGATTGCAGGGTGCCAAATCTAGCGAATAGGGTACATTGGAAATGAATTAATACTCTAATTAATTAATTTTGGCCATTACAATACTCGACGAGATAGTCAATGAAAATTATCCCACGGGAATCCCATAAAACCGACGCCTCGACCTTGCCTGCCGATGGAACAGTCTTCGGAGCCGGTTCTCCCTTTTCAGTCCATTGTTTTCTTTGTTCTTTTGCCTCGGCACGTGCAGTTTCAACAATTTTTCTTCTTTTTCGCGACTATTTTGTACGAAAACTTTTTTTTAAATTATTGCCTGGACTATTTACGTACAAGTGATTTTGTTTTCGGTTCCTTTTTCAATCCTGCGGTTTCAAGTTTGTTTATCAAGTGTTCTGCTCGATTCTATACAGTATAGTATAACGAGATTTTTTTTCAAATAACTTCCTAACGATTCGTTTCAGTTATTTTCTAATTCGTTTTGGTATTGCTCTCGTGTAAATAACAATTTTTTTTATCATCAACATCGAATTAACGATTTAATAGCAAAATTATTTATATTCGATTTAATTTTGACCTTAGAGTACGTTTCTCAACGTTTTATTTAGATATTTTCACAATTTATGATATTTTTTTTCAGAATGTTTCTTTATGGCGAACGATCTAAACATCCAAATATCTCCTAAACCATAAATTCTATCGAGTTTAACAAAGAGTAACGTTTTGTTGGAAATCGATTGAAAAATTCATTTTTGGTATCTTTGGATTGTACAGGTTGTCCTTGTAAAAGTTACCGATGGTTAACCATTGGGTATGAGCCGTCCCCGCACTTCAGATAGTACTATAGAATTATTTATTTCGTCAAACACGCTAAATACACGTACATAATCATCCATTAAAAAATGATAATGTTCGAATGTATAATTTCGAAAATATACTTGAATTTTGCAACTTTAGATGCCTATAATTCAAAAACGAAGGGTCGTATGAGAAAAGTGACAGTAGAAAATACCGAATTTCCTATTTCAAACGATACCTTACCTACCATAATTGCCCGACTAAATCACCTGGATTGTCACCTCAAAATTTGAAGTTTAAAGTCATTATCACGAATAACGTCATCGATAATCATAAAAAGAAAATACAAATGTCTTGATCTCGCGTATATCGATGATCTACAATTCGATTTTGGACGTTTACAATTCCCGGTACGTCTGGCCTTTGCGTTAACTATAAATAAATCGCAAGGCCAGTCGTCGGAAGTTTGCGGAATGAACTTGGAGTTAAAATTTTTCATTTATCGATTGAGGTAGGTCGAAGTTTGTCGGGTCGGGTGGTATATACGAGGTCTGGCTAATAAATAACGAGACCGCGTGCCTAGAGGACGCCCTAGTGCGTCGGGTATCTAAATATCTTGTCTGTGCACGTTGCAAAACGCGTTTTCGTCACTATTGTAGTATTTGTGCGGTAGAAGTTTGAAAAAAACTCTTTGGAGATCTTTGGGGACAATTATCTATCCGGTTCGCGTGTTTTTGACTGGAGCGAGTGAGGACCGATAGAGCGAATCAAAATTCAAGGCAATGTTTATCGTTTTTTTCGACATTAACGGTATTTTGGTGACCGAATGGGTTCCAAAAAGACAGACAGTCAATCAGACTTACTATTTGTCAGTTTTGGCGACGTGTTCGTCAAAAACGGTCCGATTTTGCACCACCACAACGCACCAGTCCATAACGCGCTATCTGCGAAGCAGTTTTTGGCGTACTCCATCCGCCGCATTCACCGGATTTGGCACCGTGCGACTTTTTTTTTATCCGAAGATAAAACCTGCTTTGAAACGTACCCGATTCGAGTCGATGGAAGCGGTAAAGCGGAGCTTCTCCAAAGAAGACTTCCAGCACTGTTTCGATCGATGAAAAAAACGTTTTTTGGCGAGGGGAAGGGAATAAATTGAAGGGGAACATTCGATTTTAAAATAACAACCATTCTTCGTAACCAGTGTCGTTATTTAATAGCCACACCTCGTATATATATATATATATATATATATATATATATATATATATATATATATATATATATATATATATATATATATAAATATCTTTTTTTGGTATCAACAATTTTTCATCGTTCGGAATTTCCTAGATCGTAATTTTTCTATCTTTTTCTTAAATTTATTTCGATAATATAAATCTTTTTATCGATTCTACAATTAATTATTAAATAAATAATATTCATTTTGGTTTTATAAAACTTTCGACTGGTTATTACGATTGACATTCAAAATATGTCAAGTGGGCGCGGTTTGTTGTATCGAAGACAACGTTTTCTTCTTCTCTACGCCGGTCAACAACCGGCCAAATCGCCGCGGCCCACTCGATCATCGTTTGGCTTCTTCTTTACTTTGGTGGCTTCTTCACAGACCGCGCTCGCTATCTTCTGATGACCCACATCTTCATCTCCCGGAGATATTTTTTTGCGCTTTACCTAACAGTGTGTACCGAATCCTAATAACAGTACCGTACTGGGGGTATTTATATTTATTTCGTTATTAAATCGATTAGATGCTCTTTAAACCTAACATTAACGGATTTCCTAGTTTGCCCAACATAAATCCTGACCTAATCTTACGAGGGGCTTTACCAAGAACGATTTCGTACATTCGCCGCGCCGCCCTCGTATAAAACAAGTGATAAATTTGCTAGATGTACTAAAAGTAATTTCGAAATGATATTTCGAAAAATTTATCTCGCCTCGACTTCTTTTTTGAAAGGAATATGTGAAAACGTCCTGGAAAGGACGATACACACACTCATCCAGGATATTGAAATATCTATAAGAACGTCCAGATAAGGGGTTGAATGCGAACAAGTCGAAGGGAGCTTCTATCGGAGATTTATTGATCGCCTTAAGGGTAATTTAGAACTGGGACTCTCAAAAAAAAAAAATCGTGGAGATTAGGGCACCGAAAGGAAATGATTTCGACATAGAAATATCGATTACGTAATATACGGTGCTTCTAAAACGAATTCCAACCGAACAAATCTTTATAATTCGCAAATAATTGCGGATATGTTGATTTTATGATGAAATTCGTCCATTGCGCACGTAAATTACCGGCGATAAACTCCTTGGACGCTTTTTAACTCCAAAACATCCTCAAACCATCGACTTATGTCAAAATTTTGACTCATAACCTCACAAATTTCTATCCCGATGTCCGTGCGGTTAATTTTATGTTATTCCGTCCATTACAACCTCTCAACTTTATTTTAATACCTCCAAACATATTGGAAATTGGAAAAGGACGCTCAAACCATCGACTTATGTCAAAATTTTGACTCATAACCTCACAAATTTCTATCCCGTTGTCGGTGCGGTTAATTTTATGTTATTCCGTCTATTACAACCTCTCAACTTTATTTTGATGCCTCCAAACAAATTGGAAATTGGAAAAGGACGCTCAAACCACCGACTTATGTCAAAATTTTGACTCATAACCTCACAAATTTCTATCCCGTTGTCGGTGCGGTTAATTTTATGTTATTCCGTCCATTACAACCTCTCAACTTTATTTTGATGTCTCCAAACAAATTGGAAATTGGAAAAGGACGCTCAAACCACCGACTTATGTCAAAATTTTGACTCATAACCTCACAAATTTCTATCCCGTTGTCGGTGCGGTTAATTTTATGTTATTCCGTCCATTACAACCTCTCAACTTTATTTTAATACCTCCAAACATATTGGAAATTGGAAAAGGACGCTCAAACCATCGACTTATGTCAAAATTTTGACTCATAACCTCACAAATTTCTATCCCGATGTCCGTGCGGTTAATTTTATGTTATTCCGTCCATTACAACCACTCAACTTTATTTTGATGTCTCCAAACATATTGGAAATTGGAAAAGGATGCTCAAACCATCGACTTATGTCAAAATTTTGACTCATAACCTCACAAATTTCTATCCCGTCGTCGGTGCGGTTAATTTTATGTTATTCCGTCCATTACAACCTCTCAACTTTATTTTGATGTCTCCAAACATATTGGAAATTGGAAAAGGACGCTCAAACCATCGACTTATGTCAAAATTTTGACTCATAACCTCACAAATTTCTATCCCGTCGTCGGTGCGGTTAATTTTATGTTATTCAGTCTATTACAACCTCTCAACTTTATTTTGATGCCTCCAAACATATTGGAAATTGGAAAAGGACGCTCAAACCATCGACTTATGTCAAAATTTTGACTCATAACCTCACAAATTTCTATCCCGTTGTCGGTGCGGTTAATTTTATGTTATTCCGTCCATTACAACCTCTCAACTTTATTTTGATGTCTCCAAACAAATTGGAAATTGGAAAAGGACGCTCAAACCACCGACTTATGTCAAAATTTTGACTCATAACCTCACAAATTTCTATCCCGTTGTCGGTGCGGTTAATTTTATGTTATTCCGTCCATTACAACCTCTCAACTTTATTTTGATGTCTCCAAACAAATTGGAAATTGGAAAAGGACGCTCAAACCATCGACTTATGTCAAAATTTTGACTCATAACCTCACAAATTTCTATCCCGTTGTCGGTGCGGTTAATTTTATGTTATTCCGTCCATTACAACCTCTCAACTTTATTTTGATGTCTCCAAACAAATTGGAAATTGGAAAAGGACGCTCAAACCATCGACTTATGTCAAAATTTTGACTCATAACCTCACAAATTTCTATCCCGTTGTCGGTGCGGTTAATTTTATGTTATTCCGTCCATTACAACCTCTCAACTTTATTTTGATGTCTCCAAACAAATTGGAAATTGGAAAAGGACGCTCAAACCACCGACTTATGTCAAAATTTTGACTCATAACCTCACAAATTTCTATCCCGTTGTCGGTGCGGTTAATTTTATGTTATTCCGTCCATTACAACCTCTCAACTTTATTTTGATGTCTCCAAACAAATTGGAAATTGGAAAAGGACGCTCAAACCACCGACTTATGTCAAAATTTTGACTCATAACCTCACAAATTTCTATCCCGTTGTCGGTGCGGTTAATTTTATGTTATTCCGTCCATTACAACCTCTCAACTTTATTTTAATACCTCCAAACATATTGGAAATTGGAAAAGGACGCTCAAACCATCGACTTATGTCAAAATTTTGACTCATAACCTCACAAATTTCTATCCCGATGTCCGTGCGGTTAATTTTATGTTATTCCGTCCATTACAACCACTCAACTTTATTTTGATGTCTCCAAACAAATTGGAAATTGGAAAAGGACGCTCAAACCATCGACTTATGTCAAAATTTTGACTCATAACCTCACAAATTTCTATCCCGTTGTCGGTGCGGTTAATTTTATGTTATTCCGTCCATTACAACCTCTCAACTTTATTTTGATGCCTCCAAACAAATTGGAAATTGGAAAAGGACGCTCAAACCATCGACTTATGTCAAAATTTTGACTTATCACCTCACAAATTTCTATCCCGTTGTCGGTGCGGTTAATTTTATGTTATTCCGTCCATTACAACCTCTCAACTTTATTTTGATGCCTCCAAACATATTGGAAATTGGAAAAATGTTGTACATAACTCGCCGATTATCCTCACACATATTTCGGTTATAAATACGATGGCCGTTCGGCTTTAATTCCCGCGCAAATTCAATATTTCGAACTTTCAAGGTCAGATCCACTAAACGGACAGCTGTCAAATTTGAGTTGCGTCAAAAAAAAGCAACGTTGCCAAACGAAAATTGTGAATCTCCGAATAATAAACAAATAATATAATTCGTAGAGAAATTATCGAATTTAATATCAAAATTATGACATGTGTGAAAGGCGTGAAAAGGTATTTATGGAGCCCGTTAGCTCCCCGGGGAGGTCCGACGAAGGGTGACGGCACGCCGCGGGTGATTTCCTCCGAGCACGCCAATTAGAAGACCCCTCGGGGGTAATTCAACACAATTCTTTATTTGACTAATAATTAAAAAAAAAGGCGCTAGGTGATGTCGGACATTGTTCGGTGCCGTAGCATTGTATTTCAATAGCGAACGGGTGGGGAATAAATAATAAGCACGTATACTGAGTTGATTATATATATATAATATTTAACAAAATCCATAGAATAAAAATAAAAAAATATATTTGGTTATTAACATATTTAACATTTCCATGCAAAGCCGGCTCTGTGTAATATATTGAAAAACGTTTTCTGTATGTACACGTACTCCATCTATCTAAAGGCGAGGAAATTGTGTCACTGCTAGCAGGTGACATTGAAAAGCGTTGCCACGAAAGATGTGATCTCGTAACGTTGCCTTCGGGCTAATCGTAAATTATCGAAATCTATGTACCTTATCTTTCTTTTACCGTCTATAAATCCATAAATTTGTCTTTATCCATAAACAATTGGAGATATATAATTCAATTAAACGGTGTAATTAATTATATACAGCATCAATAGCACTAGTGACATCTGTCCGTTAATAGCAAAACTATTGTGATTAATAAATGGAGTGAAGGTGGAATCCATAATTGATTCAATAAATATATCAAATTAATGACGGATTATGATGTTTGTTTGATAATATCTCTGTTCGCAGTTTAAAATTTGTACTAATTAAATATATATTCAGAATTTAAAGTCCCGTGTTCGTGGAGCACAGATTTCCAATAGTGCTGACGTCATACGCCGCCATTGCTAGCGTAGAACAGGGATTACTTTTCAAACAAAGTTTTAATTGCGTTGGCGATCGTATATATGTATAGTGAATTTTTTAATAGATTTTTCGAAAAAAATTATGCCCTCTGGCACAAAATTTTTGTTTTGAAAGTGAACTATAACCATATGACGGTCGTGACGTCACATTCTGGATGTCTATTCTGAATAGGTACGCCCTGGAACACGGGTGTGGATTTTTAACCTGGCGCATGTGCATTCATCCTTATTGCGATATTTACCACGAAATAACCTCTAAACTATGTGGTTTTGTAAATAATTGTATTTAAAAAACGTGGTAGTTGACTTTATAGTTACAAATATCAAGAATTAACCTTCGGGTAGTTAATTATATATATATATATTTTATCTTATAGTTAGTTTGGAACTCAAATTATAATTTTGTTTGTTCATCAATAGTTCGTTTTCATATAAGTAACACGATGTGCGAAACTATGCGGTTTGTTTAGAAATGTTTGTGTTTTAATGTCTCCTGTAAGTATTTTATATAAATAATTACTATTTATGATAATTTTCTTCGGAACGTCTCTTTATGTTGAATAACTTTTTGTTAAAAAATCGATTGAAAAATTCATTATTGCTAACTTTAGATTGTACAGGTTGTCCCCGTAAAAGTTACGGATTGTTTAAATCTGTCATCCATTTTCGTAGAAAGATTTTGTGTTTTCTTTTGCCTCGTACCCAACGTTTGATCATTTTCAAGGTCTTTCTATAAACTAGCGACCGTTTTGTGGGAAAAAATATTGGCCAATATAGACCACGTTTGCGTGTCTAAGCTTATTTATGTTAATTATCTAAATTTTCGGTTATGTAAAATGAGGTATGCTTTCCAGAATTCCGGTCGTGTATAATCAAACACAGTTGGGTAAACTATGAAGATTATTGGGTGTCTTTATGGATATAGGTGGTTTATAGAAACATGCGAACGCTAATTTTACGTGAAATCGGTTAGAAACGATACAAAATTCGACAAAAATAACAGCGGGAGATGGGAAAATGGATTTTTGATCGAAATTTTTGCATACACAGTCGAAATTCGGTAATTGACGTGTATTAAATATAGATATTTGACAGTTTCGTAGTAGTTTATATTGAATTGAAACTAAATTATGTAGATTCATTTTAAATCGAAGCTATAATTATAATAAAAACGCATGAATAGACACTTGGAGTTTCTTTTTTGAGTTGGTTATTACGTACTTCTATAAAATTGGCTAGGCCAAGTCAAAAAGTGTCATTTTAGGTGCGGTGAAAGCTTAAAAAAGAAGAATTTGTTAATTGCGTTACATTTTGTGGTGTATAGGGCGTATAATTAATGAAATACTTTAAATTACGAAAAAAATCGAATTTGTATTAATAAAAAAAGCGATAAAAAGATATTTCTAATGAAAAAAACGAAGAAAAAATGTTTTCTGATAAAGTGGATGATGACTAATACAGAAACACGCCACGTGAAAGCTTAAAAAAGAAGAATTTATTAATTGCTTGACATTTTTCGCTGTATAGGGCGTATAATGAACGAAATACTTTAAATTACGAAAAAAATCGAATTTGTATTAATAAAAAAAGCGATAAAAAGATATTTCTAATGAAAAAACGAAGAAAAAATGTTTTCTGATAAAGTGGATGATGACTAATACAGAAACACGCCACGTGAAAGCTTAAAAAAGAAGAATTTATTAATTGCTTGACATTTTTCGCTGTATAGGGCGTATAATGAACGAAATACTTTAAATTACGAAAAAAATCGAATTTGTATTAATAAAAAAAGCGATAAAAAGATATTTCTAATGAAAAAAACGAAGAAAAAATGTTTTCTGATAAAGTGGATGATGACTAATACAGAAACACGCCACGTGAAAGCTTAAAAAAGAAGAATTTATTAATTGCTTGACATTTTTCGCTGTATAGGGCGTATAATGAACGAAATACTTTAAATTACGAAAAAAATCGAATTTGTATTAATAAAAAAAGCGATAAAAAGATATTTCTAATGAAAAAAACGAAGAAAAAATGTTGTCTGAGAGATTAGATGATGACCAATACAGAAACACGCCACGTGAAAGCTCAAAAAAGAAGAATTTGTTATTTGCTTCACTTTTTTCGCTGTATAGGGCGTATAATGATTGAAATATTTTAAATTACGAAAAAAACCGAATTTGTATTAATAAAAAAAGCGATAAAAAGATATTTTCAATGAAAAAAACGAATGTTTATGTTAATAGACACTTGGAGTTTCTTTTTTGAGTTGGTTATTACGTACTTCTATAAAATTGGCTAGACCAAGTCAAAAAGTGTCATTTAGGTGTCGAAATTTGAATAAAAAGATCCGCTAGGTTTTCCTTATTCAAAATTCAACCGTTAAAAATTTTTTGATTGACTTGTGCCGTCCGCGTTGCATTTAAAAAATACTCACTACAAGTAGACGTTTCTCCGAACGAATTCCGTCGATAAAACGATACCGATTTTAAGAAAAACCAAAATCTTCTACGTGCTCTTTGTTTCGAAGCCGAAACCTCGGTGAAGCTACGCTGTTTCCAGAGATTTAGCTCGCGCGACGCAGTTTAATATTCCGATGTATATGGTTTTGTTAATATCCAAACAGGATGTCCTCGATCCAAATAGAAAGAAGTGATATCGAGGTCTGGTTATTAAATAACAAGACTGCAGGTTACTAGAGGCCTACGGGGACAATTATCCATCTCGCGCGCTTGTTTTTGAGTGATTTACACACTTTAGTGACAGCACTGAAGATGACCAGCGTCCAAATCGACCTGTAACTGTTTCAACACTGACCAAAATCAACCAAATCGTGCGTGCAGATCGTCGAATCACCGTCCGGGTGATTGCCGGTGATGATTACACGATGTATAACACATTTGACACTGACCTAAAGCTTCTCCGTCAACGGGTCCGCTCAGAAAGGGACCCGATTCGCGTCGATGGAAGAGGTGAAGCAAAAAGCGGTTTCCGTCAATTCTAGACAGTCGTCCGGCCAGTAATTGGTAGTTTTGTGTAGAGGAATGTTCCTCAAAACGAAGCTTCCGAATCTGTATATATATACAGCAAGCAGCCAACTTAAACTTGTGACAGAAATGTGTCGTGCTCCGAAAATCGGCTGTAGTTTATTAACCAATTGTCGTGGAGTTTCGAGTGAGGGATTAAAAGTTGTCTCTTACTGTGCGGAATAAAATGGCGCTGCTTTTTTTCGGAAATATTCAGTCTTCTTTGCACGAATGGACTATAAACAAATTTTACTATTAAAATTCTGTCTTCCGAGTGTTATAAAACTGTTCCGAATGCTTGAAAATGTACGTACGAAGGGTCGTTTTGAAGGGAAAAGTATTTTCTTTGGAATGGATCCTCAAAAGTCCCAATTGAATTTGCACAGATCGAAATACGACCGATCGAAAGAAAAATCAGCGCATTTTTCCATGTTTTTTTTTTAAATTACTTTACCTATAACTTTGGTTCTAACGAATATTTTTTCAAAATTCAAAAACGGAAATATTCGTTAGAGGATTTGCAACAAAAAACTGACCAAAGTGCCGGCCCCGCAACCCCCAAAAGCTTTTTCCCTCGGATTTTTTGAGGGGTGCAAATTATTTAAGTATTTTCATGGTAAATTCATGCGATTTTTATATAAATTTAATCGTTTTGTAGTGATGTTTCGAAGTGCGCAGAAAAAGAAAAAAAAAAACAATTTGCAAATACATCGTGGACTATAAAAATTTTTGTGTTATCTATTGTCCAAAAAATTTTTTATTGTTTTTACGAGGCCACCGTGCACCGCTCCAATTATCGTGGCGTGTATAAGATACTAACAAAAAAAAAGAGGAATGAGCTCGACGATCGTTAAAAAATTTCAGAAATATTTGTGAGGGCGACGCCCAAAACCTCCTCTATACAGGGTGTATCGCACAAAAACGTTTTCACGAACTAATTCATCCGATTCGATTCGATTGAATGTTGAGACCCACAGTTAAGGTTGTTTCTTCAATTTTGGTATTTATACATTCAGTTTAACATTTTGGGGTTTCGTTCTTTCTTTGACCTGCGCACAAACACTCTTAGACTCAAAAACCCGAATTTTTGACTCCATAAAACTCTTTCGTGCGTTCTTTGTGTGATAAAAAGTTATTTCTAATGAAAAAAACGAAGAAAAAATGTTTTCTGATAAAGTGGATGATGACTAATACAGAAACACGCCACGTTAAAGCTCAAAAAAGAAGAATTTGTTATTTGCTTAACTTTTTTCGCTGTATAGGGCGTATAATGATTGAAATATTTTAAATTTCGAAAAAAACTGAATTTGTATTAATAAAAAAAGCGATAAAAAGATATTTCTAATGAAAAAAATGAAGAAAAAATGTTTTCTGATTGATTAGATGACGACCAATACAGAAACACGCCACGTGAAAGCTTAAAAAAAAAGAATTTGTTAATTGCTCGACATTTTTTGCTGTATAGGGCGTATAATGAACGAAATACTTTAAATTACGAAAAAAACTGAATTTGTATTAATAAAAAAAGCGATAAAAAGATATTTCTAATGAAAAAAATGAAGAAAAAATGTTTTCTGATTGATTAGATGACGACCAATACAGAAACACGCCACGTGAAAGCTTAAAAAAGAAGAATTTGTTAATTGCTTGACATTTTGTGCCCTATAGGGCGTATAATGAACGAAATACTTTAAATTACGAAAAAAATCGAATTTGTATTAATAAAAAAAGCGATAAAAAGATATTTCTAATGAAAAGAACGAAGAAAAAATGTTTTCTGATAAACTGGATGATGACTAATACAGAAACACGCCACGTGAAAGCTTAAAAAAGAAGAATTTATTAATTGCTTGACATTTTTTGCTGTATAGGGCGTATAATGAACGAAATACTTTAAATTACGAAAAAAATCGAATTTGTATTAATAAAAAAAGCGATAAAAAGATATTTCTAATGAAAAAAACGAAGAAAAAATGTTTTCTGATAAAGTGGATGATGACTAATACAAAAACACGCCACGTTAAAGCTCAAAAAAGAAGAATTTGTTATTTGCTTCACTTTTTTCGCTGTATAGGGCGTATAATGAACGAAATACTTTAAATTACGAAAAAAATCGAATTTGTATTAATAAAAAAAGCGATAAAAAGATATTTCTAATGAAAAAAATGAAGAAAAAATTTTTTCTGATAGATTAGATGACGACCAATACAGAAACACGCCACGTGAAAGCTCAAAAAAGAAGAATTTGTTATTTGCTTGACATTTTGTGCCCTATAGGGCGTATAATGAACGAAATACTTTGAATTACGAAAAAAATCGAATTTGTATTAATAAAAAAAGCGATAAAAAGATATTTCTAATGAAAAAAACGAAGAAAAAATGTTTTCTGATTGATTAGATGACGACCAATACAGAAACACGCCACGTGAAAGCTCAAAAAAGAAGAATTTGTTATTTGCTTGACATTTTGTGCCCTATAGGGCGTATAATGAACGAAATACTTTGAATTACGAAAAAAATCGAATTTGTATTAATAAAAAAAGCGATAAAAAGATATTTCTAATGAAAAAAACGAAGAAAAAATGTTTTCTGATTGATTAGATGACGACCAATACAGAAACACGCCACGTTAAAGCTTAAAAAAAGAAGAATTTGTTAATTGCTTGACATTTTGTGCCCTATAGGGCGCATAATGAACGAAATACTTTAAATTACGAAAAAAATCGAATTTGTATTAATAAAAAAAGCGATAAAAAGATATTTCTAATGAAAAAAACGAAGAAAAAATGTTTTCTGATTGATTAGATGACGACCAATACAGAAACACGCCACGTTAAAGCTTAAAAAAGAAGAATTTGTTAATTGCTTGACATTTTGTGCCCTATAGGGCGCATAATGAACGAAATACTTTAAATTACGAAAAAAATCGAATTTGTATTAATAAAAAAAGCGATAAAAAGATATTTCTAATGAAAAAAATGAAGAAAAAATTTTTTCTGATAGATTAGATGACGACCAATACAGAAACACGCCACGTGAAAGCTCAAAAAAGAAGAATTTGTTATTTGCTTGACATTTTGTGCCCTATAGGGCGTATAATGAACGAAATACTTTGAATTACGAAAAAAATCGAATTTGTATTAATAAAAAAAGCGATAAAAAGATATTTCTAATGAAAAAAACGAAGAAAAAATGTTTTCTGATAAAGTGGATGATGACCAATACAGAAACACGCCACGTGAAAGCTTAAAAAAGAAGAATTTGTTAATTGCTTGACATTTTGTGCCCTATAGGGCGTATAATGAACGAAATACTTTGAATTACGAAAAAAACCGAATTTGTATTAATAAAAAAAGCGATAAAAAGATATTTCTAATGAAAAAAACGAAGAAAAAATGTTTTCTGATTGATTAGATGACGACCAATACAGAAACACGCCACGTTAAAGCTTAAAAAAAGAAGAATTTGTTAATTGCTTGACATTTTGTGCCCTATAGGGCGCATAATGAACGAAATACTTTAAATTACGAAAAAAATCGAATTTGTATTAATAAAAAAAGCGATAAAAAGATATTTCTAATGAAAAAAACGAAGAAAAAATGTTTTCTGATTGATTAGATGACGACCAATACAGAAACACGCCACGTTAAAGCTTAAAAAAAGAAGAATTTGTTAATTGCTTGACATTTTGTGCCCTATAGGGCGCATAATGAACGAAATACTTTAAATTACGAAAAAAATCGAATTTGTATTAATAAAAAAAGCGATAAAAAGATATTTCTAATGAAAAAAATGAAGAAAAAATTTTTTCTGATAGATTAGATGACGACCAATACAGAAACACGCCACGTGAAAGCTCAAAAAAGAAGAATTTGTTATTTGCTTGACATTTTGTGCCCTATAGGGCGTATAATGAACGAAATACTTTGAATTACGAAAAAAATCGAATTTGTATTAATAAAAAAAGCGATAAAAAGATATTTCTAATGAAAAAAACGAAGAAAAAATGTTTTCTGATTGATTAGATGACGACCAATACAGAAACACGCCACGTTAAAGCTTAAAAAAAGAAGAATTTGTTAATTGCTTGACATTTTGTGCCCTATAGGGCGCATAATGAACGAAATACTTTAAATTACGAAAAAAATCGAATTTGTATTAATAAAAAAAGCGATAAAAAGATATTTCTAATGAAAAAAATGAAGAAAAAATTTTTTCTGATAGATTAGATGACGACCAATACAGAAACACGCCACGTGAAAGCTCAAAAAAGAAGAATTTGTTATTTGCTTGACATTTTGTGCCCTATAGGGCGTATAATGAACGAAATACTTTGAATTACGAAAAAAATCGAATTTGTATTAATAAAAAAAGCGATAAAAAGATATTTCTAATGAAAAAAACGAAGAAAAAATGTTTTCTGATAAAGTGGATGATGACCAATACAGAAACACGCCACGTGAAAGCTTAAAAAAGAAGAATTTGTTAATTGCTTGACATTTTGTGCCCTATAGGGCGTATAATGAACGAAATACTTTGAATTACGAAAAAAACCGAATTTGTATTAATAAAAAAAGCGATAAAAAGATATTTCTAATGAAAAAAACGAAGAAAAAATGTTTTCTGATAAAGTGGATGATGACTAATACAGAAACACGCCACGTTAAAGCTCAAAAAAGAAGAATTTGTTATTTGCTTAACTTTTTTCGCTGTATAGGGCGTATAATGATTGAAATATTTTAAATTTCGAAAAAAACCGAATTTGTATTAATAAAAAAAGCGATAAAAAGATATTTCTAATGAAAAAAACGAAGAAAAAATTTTTTCTGATAAAGTGGATGATGACTAATACAGAAACACGCCACGTGAAAGCTTAAAAAAGAAGAATTTGTTAATTGCTCGACATTTTTCGCTGTATAATGAATAAATAAAATGTGATAATATTAAAATCGCCATTCGAAACAAATATTTAAAAATAATATACGTTTTTAGTAGCGCCGCCTTGTATATAAACAGGTGCTCTTTCTAAATTTGTTGGGCATTTGAGAGACCAGGTATCGTCAGTAATATATGCAGATTAAGGTGTAGTTGTTGAGTTATAAAAGGTAATTACAGTTTCGAGATTTTGTTCTTTTAGCCGCGAGAATGAACATAATAAGAAATACCCGAGGAATGATCTTTTTGTGTGACGTTTCGCGTTATACCAACTGTGTAGGTATCGCCGATCTGTCATAATAGCGTTATATACTGGGAAATCGAAACGAATAAATTAATTCGACTCCAAATAGCCGTTAAACACCTTCCGCGTCTTCAATTCTCACAATATAGTTCTTTCGATGTGTCAAAATGACGTGTCCACCTTCTGCGCTGTCAATTTGTCACAATTAGATCGGTAGATTCCCACATTTGGTGAAGTAGCGACCCCAGAACACTACCCTGAGGAACGTCTGTCCTACATTATTCTCTACGTCACTTTTTCGGACGCCTAGGACTTTTAGGAACTGTTCTACATCGTCCTGGTAAGAAAATTTGCATCCTCGACTTGCCTGCATCCGTTAGACGTGACCGAATGACCTCGACCTCCACCACCGCGCTGGAATATCCATGCAGATCCTAAATCTCAGGGTTCCGTAGCAGCTTTTGTTTAACTTCGAGCGATCTTCGAAGTCCTGGTCGCGGAAAAGCTTGTCGTCGTCACTTAACCTCCTCTTCATAGCAACTAGGCGCTTCCCTACTAGCCCGCGGTTTGTAGGAAGGTCTAACGCCATCTG
>NW_026614119.1:0-27010 GCF_026230105.1 Diorhabda sublineata | reverse complement strand
TTCTTACTTTGTCAGATATCATCGAATAACATCGATTGAAGCCCATTGAGGTCGAATGTCACTTTTTAATAATTGAAAATTTTCAAAGCCTATCTTCCTAATTTGAGGTCGAATTTCAACATTCCTCATATATTTGAGTGAGTTTGCATCTTACTTTGTCAGAAATCATCGAATAACATCGATTGAAGCCCATTGAGGTCAACTGTCACTTTGTTATAATTGAAAACTTTCAAAGTCTATCTTCCTAATTTGAAGTCGAATTCCAACATTTCTTATATATTTGAGTGATTTTGCATCTAACTTTGTCAGATATCATCGAATAACATCGATTGAAGCCCATTGAGGTCAACTGTCACTTTGTGTTAATTGAAAATTTTCAAAGTCTATCTTCCTAATTTCAAGTCGAATCTCATCAATTCTCATATATTTGAGTGAGTTTGCATCTAACTTTGTCAGATATCATCGAATAACATCCATTGAAGCCCATTGAGGTCAACTGTCACTTTGTAATAATTGAAAATTTCCAAAGTCTATCTTCCTAATTTGAAGTCGAATTCCAACATTTCTCAATATTTGAGTGATTTTGCATCTAACTTTGTCAGATATCATCGAATAACATCCATTGAAGCCCATTGAGGTCAACTGTCACTTTGTAATAATTGAAAATTTTCAGTCTATCTTCCTAATTTGAAGTCGAATTCCAACATTTCTTATATAGTTGTGTGAGTTTACATCTAACTTTGTCAGATATCATCGAATAACATCCATTGATAGCCCAATGAGGTCAACTGTCACTTTGTAATAATTGAAAATTTTCAGTCCATCTTCCTAATTTAAAGTCGATTTTCAACATTTCTCATATATTTGAGTGAGTTTGCATCTAACTTTGTCAGATATCATCGAATAACATCGATTGAAGCCCATTGAGGTCAACTGTCACTTTGTGTTAATTGAAAATTTTCAAAAGTCTATCTTTCTAATTTGAAGTCGAATTTCAACATTTCTCCTATATTTGAGTGAGTTTGCATCTAACTCTGTCAGATATCATCGAATAACATCCTTTGAAGCCCATTGAGGTCAACTGTCACTTTGTAATAATTGAAAATTTTCAAAGTCTATCTTCCTAATTTGAAGTCGATTTCCAACATTTCTCATATGATTGAGTGATTTTGCACCTAACTTTGTCAGATATCATCGAATAACATCCATTGAAGCCCATTGAGGTCAACTGTCACTTTGTAATAATTGAAAATTTTCAAAGTCTATCTTCCTAATTTGAAGTCGAATTCCAACATTTCTCATATATTTGAGTGAGTTTTGCATCTAACTTTGTCAGATATCATCGAATAACATCGATTGAAGCCCATTTGAGGTCAACTGTCACTTTGTGTTAATTGAAAATTATCAAAGTCTATCTTCCTAATTTGAAGTCGAATTCCAACATTTCTTATATATTTGAGTGATTTTGCATCTAACTTTGTCAGATATCATCGAATAACCTCGATTGAAGCCCATTGAGGTCAACTGTCACTTTGTGTTGATTGAAAATTTTCAAAGTCTATCTTCCTAATTTCAAGTCGAATCTCATCAATTCTCATATATTTGAGTGAGTTTGCATCTTACTTTGTCAGAAATCATCGAATAACATCGATTGAAGCCCATTGAGGTCAACTGTCACTTTGTTATAATTGAAAACTTTCAAAGTCTATCTTCCTAATTTGAAGTCGAATTCCAACATTTCTTATATATTTGAGTGATTTTGCATCTAACTTTGTCAGATATCATCGAATAACCTCGATTGAAGCCCATTGAGGTCAACTGTCACTTTGTGTTGATTGAAAATTTTCAAAGTCTATCTTCCTAATTTCAAGTCGAATCTCATCAATTCTCATATATTTGAGTGAGTTTGCATCTAACTTTGTCAGATATCATCGAATAACATCCATTGAAGCCCATTGAGGTCAACTGTCACTTTGTAATAATTGAAAATTTTCAAAGTCTATCTTCCTAATTTGAAGTCGAATTTTAACATTTCTCAAATATTTGAGTGAGTTTGAATCTTACTTTGTCAGATATCATCGAATAACATCGATTGAAGCCCATTGAGGTCGAATGTCACTTTTTAATAATTGAAAATTTTTCAAAGCCTATCTTCCTAATTTGAGGTCGAATTTCAACATTCCTCATATATTTGAGTGAGTTTGCATCTTACTTTGTCAGAAATCATCGAATAACATCGATTGAAGCCCATTGAGGTCAACTGTCACTTTGTTATAATTGAAAACTTTCAAAGTCTATCTTCCTAATTTGAAGTCGAATTCCAACATTTCTTATATATTTGAGTGATTTTGCATCTAACTTTGTCAGATATCATCGAATAACATCGATTGAAGCCCATTGAGGTCAACTGTCACTTTGTGTTAATTGAAAATTATCAAAGTCTATCTTTCTAATTTGAAGTCGAATTTCAACATTTCTCCTATATTTGAGTGAGTTTGCATCTAACTCTGTCAGATATCATCGAATAACATCCTTTGAAGCCCATTGAGGTCAACTGTCACTTTGTAATAATTGAAAATTTTCAAAGTCTATCTTCCTAATTTGAAGTCGATTTCCAACATTTCTCATATGATTGAGTGATTTTGCACCTAACTTTGTCAGATATCATCGAATAACATCCATTGAAGCCCATTGAGGTCAACTGTCACTTTGTAATAATTGAAAATTTCAAAGTCTATCTTCCTAATTTGAAGTCGAATTCCAACATTTCTCATATATTTGAGTGAGTTTGCATCTAACTTTGTCAGATATCATCGAATAACATCGATTGAAGCCCATTGAGGTCAACTGTCACTTTGTGTTAATTGAAAATTATCAAAGTCTATCTTCCTAATTTGAAGTCGATTTCCAACATTTCTTATATATTTGAGTGATTTTGCATCTAACTTTGTCAGATATCATCGAATAACCTCGATTGAAGCCCATTGAGGTCAACTGTCACTTTGTGTTGATTGAAAATTTTCAAAGTCTATCTTCCTAATTTCAAGTCGAATCTCATCAATTCTCATATATTTGAGTGAGTTTGCATCTTACTTTGTCAGAAATCATCGAATAACATCGATTGAAGCCCATTGAGGTCAACTGTCACTTTGTTATAATTGAAAACTTTCAAAGTCTATCTTCCTAATTTGAAGTCGAATTCCAACATTTCTTATATATTTGAGTGATTTTGCATCTAACTTTGTCAGATATCATCGAATAACCTCGATTGAAGCCCATTGAGGTCAACTGTCACTTTGTGTTGATTGAAAATTTTCAAAGTCTATCTTCCTAATTTCAAGTCGAATCTCATCAATTCTCATATATTTGAGTGAGTTTGCATCTAACTTTGTCAGATATCATCGAATAACATCCATTGAAGCCCATTGAGGTCAACTGTCACTTTGTAATAATTGAAAATTTTCAAAGTCTATCTTCCTAATTTGAAGTCGAATTTTAACATTTCTCAAATATTTGAGTGAGTTTGAATCTTACTTTGTCAGATATCATCGAATAACATCGATTGAAGCCCATTGAGGTCGAATGTCACTTTTTAATAATTGAAAATTTTCAAAGCCTATCTTCCTAATTTGAGGTCGAATTTCAACATTCCTCATATATTTGAGTGAGTTTGCATCTTACTTTGTCAGAAATCATCGAATAACATCGATTGAAGCCCATTGAGGTCAACTGTCACTTTGTTATAATTGAAAACTTTCAAAGTCTATCTTCCTAATTTGAAGTCGAATTCCAACATTTCTTATATATTTGAGTGATTTTGCATCTAACTTTGTCAGATATCATCGAATAACATCGATTGAAGCCCATTGAGGTCAACTGTCACTTTGTGTTAATTGAAAATTTTCAAAGTCTATCTTCCTAATTTCAAGTCGAATCTCATCAATTCTCATATATTTGAGTGAGTTTGCATCTAACTTTGTCAGATATCATCGAATAACATCCATTGAAGCCCATTGAGGTCAACTGTCACTTTGTAATAATTGAAAATTTCCAAAGTCTATCTTCCTAATTTGAAGTCGAATTTCAACATTTCTCAAATATTTGAGTGAGTTTGAATCTTACTATGTCAGATATCATCGAATAACATCGATTGAAGCCCATTGAGGTCGAATGTCACTTTTTAATAATTGAAAATTTTCAAAGTCTATCTTCCTAATTTGAAGTCGAATTCCAACATTTCTTATATATTTGAGTGAGTTTGCATCTAACTTTGTCAGATATCATCGAATAACATCGATTGAAGCCCATTGAGGTCAACTGTCACTTTGTGTTAATTGAAAATTTTCAAAGTCTATCTTCCTAACTTGAAGTCGAATTTCAACATTTCTCATATATTTGAGTGAGTTTGCATCTAACTCTGTCAGATATCATCGAATAACATCCTTTGAAGCCCATTGAGGTCAACTGTCACTTTGTAATAATTGAAAATTTTCAAAGTCTATCTTCCTAATTTGAAGTCGATTTCCAATATTTCTCATATGATTGAGTGATTTTGCATCTAACTTTGTCAGATATCATCGAATAACATCCATTGAAGCCCATTGAGGTCAACTGTCACTTTGTAATAATTGAAAATTTTCAAAGTCTATCTTCCTAATTTGAAGTCGAATTCCAACATTTCTCATATATTTGAGTGAGTTTGCATCTAACTTTGTCAGATATCATCGAATAACATCGATTGAAGCCCAATGAGGTCAACTGTCACTTTGTGTTAATTGAAAATTTTCAAAGTCTATCTTCCTAATTTCAAGTCGAATCTCATCAATTCTCATATATTTGAGTGAGTTTGCATCTAACTTTGCCAGATATCATCGAATAACATCGATTGAAGCCCATTGAGGTCAACTGTCACTTTGTAATAATTGAAAATTTTCAAAGTCTATCTTCCTCATTTGAGGTCGAATTTCAACATTTCTCAAATATTTGAGTGAGTTTGCATCTTACTTTGTCAGATATCATCGAATAACATCGATTGAAGCCCAATGAGGTTAAATGTCATTTTGTAATAATTGAAAATTTTCAAAGTCTATATTCCTAATTTGAAGTCGAATTCCAACATTTCTTATATATTTGAGTGAGTTTGCATCTAACTTTGTCAGATATCATCGAATAACATCCATTGAAGCCCATTGAGGTCAACTGTCACTTTGTAATAATTGAAAATTTCCAAAGTCCATCTTACTAATTTGAAGTCGAATTTCAACATTTCTCATATATTTGAGTGAGTTTGCATCTAACTTTGTCAGATATCATCGAATAACATCGATTGAAGCCCATTGAGGTCAACTGTCACTTTGTGTTAATTGAAAATTTTCAAAGTCTATCTTCCTAATTTGAAGTCGAATTTCAACATTTCTCATATATTTGAGTGAGTTTGCATCTAACTCTGTCAGATATCATCGAATAACATCCATTGAAGCCCATTGAGGTCAACTGTCACTTTGTAATAATTGAAAATTTTCAAAGTCTATCTTCCTAATTTGAAGTCGAATTCCAACATTTCTCATATATTTAAGTGATTTTGCATCTAACTTTGTCAGATATCATCGAATAACATCCATTGAAGCCCATTGACCTCGATTTTCACTTTGTAATGATTGAAAATTTTCAAAGTCTATCTTCCTAACTTGAAGTCGAATTTCAACATTTCTCAAATATTTGAGTGAGTTTGCATCTTACTTTGTCAGATATCATCGAATAACATCGATTGAAGCCCATTGAGGTCAAATGTCACTTTGTAATAATTGAAAATTTTCAAAGTCTATCTTCCTAATTTGAAGTCGAATTCCAACATTTCTTATATATTTGAGTGAGTTTGCATCTAACTTTGTCAGATATCATCGAATAACATCCATTGAAGCCCATTGAGGTCAACTGTCACTTTGTTATAATTGAAAACTTTCAAAGTCTATCTTCCTAATTTGAAGTCGAATTCCAACATTTCTTATATATTTGATTGAGTTTGCATCTAACTTTGTCAGATATCATCGAATTGAAAATTTTCAAAGTCTATCTTCCTAATTTGAAGTCGAATTTCAACATTTCTCATATATTTGAGTGAATTTGCATCTAACTCTGTCGGATATCATCGAATAACATCGATTGAAGCCCATTGAGGTGAACTGTCACTTTGTAATAATTGAAAATTTCCAAAGTCTATCTTCCTAAATTGAAGTCGAATTCCAACATTTCTTATATATTTGAGTGAGTTTGCATCTAACTTTGTCAGATATCATCGAATAACATCCATTGAAGCCCATTGAGGTCAACTGTCACTTTGTAATAATTGAAAATTTTCAAAGTCTATCTTCCTAATTTGAAGTCGAATTTCAACATTTCTCAAATATTTGAGTGAGTTTGAATCTTACTTTGTCAGATATCATCGAATAACATCGATTGAAGCCCATTGAGGTCAAATGTCACTTTGTAATAATTGAAAATTTTCAAAGTCTATCTTCCTAATTTGAGGTCTAATTTCAACATTTCTCATATATTCGAGTGAGTTTGCATCTAACTTTGTCAGATATCATCGAATAACATCGATTGAAGCCCATTGAGGTCAACTGTCACTTTGTAATAATTGAAAATATTCAGTCTATCTTCCTAATTTGAAGTCGAATTCCAACATTTCTTATATATTTGAGTGAGTTTGCATCTAACTTTGTCAGATATCATCGAATAACATCCATTGAAGCCCATTGAGGTCAACTGTCACTTTGTTATAATTGAAAACTTTCAAAGTCTATCTTCCTAATTTGAAGTCGAATTCCAACATTTCTTATATATTTGATTGAGTTTGCATCTAACTTTGTCAGATATCATCGAATTGAAAATTTTCAAAGTCTATCTTCCTAATTTGAAGTCGAATTTCAACATTTCTCATATATTTGAGTGAGTTTGCATCTAACTCTGTCGGATATCATCGAATAACATCGATTGAAGCCCATTGAGGTCAACTGTCACTTTGTAATAATTGAAAATTTCCAAAGTCTATCTTCCTAAATTGAAGTCGAATTCCAACATTCCTTATATATTTGAGTGATTTTGCATCTAACTTTGTCAGATATCATCGAATAACATCCATTGAAGCCCATTGAGGTCAACTGTCACTTTGTAATAATTGAAAATTTTCAAAGTCTATCTTCCTAATTTGAAGTCGAATTTCAACATTTCTCATATATTTGAGTGAGTTTGCATCTAACTCTGTCGGATATCATCGAATAACATCGATTGAAGCCCATTGAGGTGAACTGTCACTTTGTAATAATTGAAAATTTCCAAAGTCTATCTTCCTAAATTGAAGTCGAATTCCAACATTTCTTATATATTTGAGTGAGTTTGCATCTAACTTTGTCAGATATCATCGAATAACATCGATTGAAGCCCATTGAGGTCAACTGTCTCTTTGTAATAATTGGAAATTTTCAAAGTCTATCTTCCTAATTTGAAGTCGAATTCCAACATTTCTCATATATTTGAGTGATTTTGCATCTAACTTTGTCAGATATCATCGAATAACATCCATTGAAGCCCATTGAGGTCAACTGTCACTTTGTAATAATTGAAAATTTTCAGAGTCTATCTTCCTAATTTGAAGTCGAATTTCAACATTTCTCAAATATTTGAGTGAGTTTGAATCTTACTTTGTCAGATATGATCGAATAACATCGATTGAAGCCCATTGAGGTCAAATGTCACTTTGTAATAATTGAAAATTTTTAAAGTCTATCTTCCTAATTTGAGGTCTAATTTCAACATTTCTCATATATTCGAGTGAGTTTGCATCTAACTTTGTCAGATATCATCGAATAACATCGATTGAAGCCCATTGAGGTCAACTGTCACTTTGTAATAATTGAAAATTTTCAGTCTATTTTCCTAATTTGAAGTCGAATTCCAACATTTCTTATATATTTGAGTGAGTTTACATCTAACTTTGTCAGATATCATCGAATAACATCCATTGAAGCCCAATGAGGTCAACTGTCACTTTGTAATAATTGAAAATTTTCAAAGTCCATCTTCCTAATTTAAAGTCGAATTTCAACATTTCTCATATATTTGAGTGAGTTTGTATCTAACTTTGTCAGATATCATCGAATAACATCGATTGAAGCCCATTGAGGTCAAATGTCACTTTGTGTTAATTGAAAATTTTCAAAGTCTATCTTCCTAATTTGAAGTCGAATTCCAACATTTCTCATATATATGAGTGAGTTTGCATCTAACTCTGTCAGATATCATCGAATAACATCCATTGAAGCCCATTGAGGTCAACTGTCACTTTGTAATAATTGAAAATTTTCAAAGTCTATCTTCCTAATTAGAAGTCGAATTCCAACATTTCTCATATATTTGAGTGATTTTGCATCTAACTTTGTCAGATATCATCGAATAACATCCATTGAAGCCCATTGACCTCGATTGTCACTTTGTAATGATTGAAAATTTTCAAAGTCTATCTTCCTAACTTGAAGTCGAATTTCAACATTTCTCGAATATTTGAGTGAGTTTGCATCTTACTTTGTCAGATATCATCGAATAACATCGATTGAAGCCCATTGAGGTCAAATGTCACTTTGTAATAATTGAAAATTTTCAAAGTCTATCTTCCTAATTTGAAGTCGAATTCCAACATTTCTTATATATTTGAGTGAGTTTGCATCTAACTTTGTCAGATATCATCGAATAACATCCATTGAAGCCCATTGAGGTCAACTGTCACTTTGTTATAATTGAAAACTTTCAAAGTCTATCTTCCTAATTTGAAGTCGAATTCCAACATTTCTTATATATTTGATTGAGTTTGCATCTAACTTTGTCAGATATCATCGAATTGAAAATTTTCAAAGTCTATCTTCCTAATTTGAAGTCGAATTTCAACATTTCTCATATATTTGAGTGAGTTTGCAGCTAACTCTGTCGGATATCATCGAATAACATCGATTGAAGCCCATTGAGGTGAACTGTCACTTTGTAATAATTGAAAATTTCCAAAGTCTATCTTTCTAAATTGAAGTCGAATTCCAACATTTCTTATATATTTGAGTGATTTTGCATCTAACTTTGTCAGATATCATCGAATAACATCCATTGAAGCCCATTGAGGTCAACTGTCACTTTGTAATAATTGAAAATTTTCAAAGTCTATCTTCCTAATTTGAAGTCGAATTTCAACATTTCTCAAATATTTGAGTGAGTTTGAATCTTACTTTGTCAGATATGATCGAATAACATCGATTGAAGCCCATTGAGGTCAAATGTCACTTTGTAATAATTGAAAATTTTTAAAGTCTATCTTCCTAATTTGAGGTCTAATTTCAACATTTCTCATATATTCGAGTGAGTTTGCATCTAACTTTGTCAGATATCATCGAATAACATCGATTGAAGCCCATTGAGGTGAACTGTCACTTTGTAATAATTGAAAATTTCCAAAGTCTATCTTCCTAATTTGAAGTCGAATTCCAACATTTCTCATATATTTGAGTGATTTTGCATCTAACTTTGTCAGATATCATCGAATAACATCCATTGAAGCCCATTGAGGTCAACTGTCACTTTGTAATAATTGAAAATTTTCAAAGTCTATCTTCCTAATTTGAAGTCGAATTTCAACATTTCTCAAATATTTGAGTGAGTTTGAATCTTACTTTGTCAGATATGATCGAATAACATCGATTGAAGCCCATTGAGGTCAAATGTCACTTTGTAATAATTGAAAATTTTTAAAGTCTATCTTCCTAATTTGAGGTCTAATTTCAACATTTCTCATATATTCGAGTGAGTTTGCATCTAACTTTGTCAGATATCATCGAATAACATCGATTGAAGCCCATTGAGGTCAACTGTCACTTTGTAATAATTGAAAATTTTCAGTCTATTTTCCTAATTTGAAGTCGAATTCCAACATTTCTTATATATTTGAGTGAGTTTACATCTAACTTTGTCAGATATCATCGAATAACATCCATTGAAGCCCAATGAGGTCAACTGTCACTTTGTAATAATTGAAAATTTTCAAAGTCCATCTTCCTAATTTAAAGTCGAATTTCAACATTTCTCATATATTTGAGTGAGTTTGTATCTAACTTTGTCAGATATCATCGAATAACATCGATTGAAGCCCATTGAGGTCAACTGTCACTTTGTGTTAATTGAAAATTTTCAAAGTCTATCTTCCTAATTTGAAGTCGAATTCCAACATTTCTCATATATATGAGTGAGTTTGCATCTAACTCTGTCAGATATCATCGAATAACATCCATTGAAGCCCATTGAGGTCAACTGTCACTTTGTAATAATTGAAAATTTTCAAAGTCTATCTTCCTAATTAGAAGTCGAATTCCAACATTTCTCATATATTTGAGTGATTTTGCATCTAACTTTGTCAGATATCATCGAATAACATCCATTGAAGCCCATTGACCTCGATTGTCACTTTGTAATGATTGAAAATTTTCAAAGTCTATCTTCCTAATTTGAAGTCGAATTCCAACATTTCTTATATATTTGAGTGAGTTTGCATCTAACTTTGTCAGATATCATCGAATAACATCCATTGAAGCCCATTGAGGTCAACTGTCACTTTGTTATAATTGAAAACTTTCAAAGTCTATCTTCCTAATTTGAAGTCGAATTCCAACATTTCTTATATATTTGATTGAGTTTGCATCTAACTTTGTCAGATATCATCGAATTGAAAATTTTCAAAGTCTATCTTCCTAATTTGAAGTCGAATTTCAACATTTCTCATATATTTGAGTGAGTTTGCAGCTAACTCTGTCGGATATCATCGAATAACATCGATTGAAGCCCATTGAGGTGAACTGTCACTTTGTAATAATTGAAAATTTCCAAAGTCTATCTTTCTAAATTGAAGTCGAATTCCAACATTTCTTATATATTCGAGTGAGTTTGCATCTAACTTTGTCAGATATCATCGAATAACATCCATTGAAGCCCATTGAGGTCAACTGTCACTTTGTAATAATTGAAAATTTTCAAAGTCTATCTTCCTAATTTGAAGTCGAATTTCAACATTTCTCAAATATTTGAGTGAGTTTGAATCTTACTTTGTCAGATATCATCGAATAACATCGATTGAAGCCCATTGAGGTCAAATGTCACTTTGTAATAATTGAAAATTTTCAAAGTCTATCTTCCTAATTTGAGGTCTAATTTCAACATTTCTCATATATTCGAGTGAGTTTGCATCTAACTTTGTCAGATATCATCGAATAACATCGATTGAAGCCCATTGAGGTCAACTGTCACTTTGTAATAATTGAAAATTTTCAGTCTATCTTCCTAATTTGAAGTCGAATTCCAACATTTCTTATATATTTGAGTGAGTTTGCATCTAACTTTGTCAGATATCATCGAATAACATCCATTGAAGCCCATTGAGGTCAACTGTCACTTTGTTATAATTGAAAACTTTCAAAGTCTATCTTCCTAAGTTGAAGTCGAATTCCAACATTTCTCATATATTTGATTGAGTTTGCATCTAACTTTGTCAGATATCATCGAATTGAAAATTTTCAAAGTCTATCTTCCTAATTTGAAGTCGAATTTCAACATTTCTCATATATTTGAGTGAGTTTGCATCTAACTCTGTCGGATATCATCGAATAACATCGATTGAAGCCCATTGAGGTCAACTGTCACTTTGTAATAATTGAAAATTTCCAAAGTCTATCTTCCTAATTTGAAGTCGAATTCCAACATTTCTCATATATTTGAGTGATTTTGCATCTAACTTTGTCAGATATCATCGAATAACATCCATTGAAGCCCATTGAGGTCAACTGTCACTTTGTAATAATTGAAAATTTTCAAAGTCTATCTTCCTAATTTGAAGCCGAATTTCAACATTTCTCAAATATTTGAGTGAGTTTGAATCTTACTTTGTCAGATATCATCGAATAACATCGATTGAAGCCCATTAAGGTCAAATGTCACTTTGTAATAATTGAAAATTTTTAAAGTCTATCTTCCTAATTTGAGGTCTAATTTCAACATTTCTCATATATTCGAGTGAGTTTGCATCTAACTTTGTCAGATATCATCGAATAACATCGATTGAAGCCCATTGAGGTCAACTGTCACTTTGTAATAATTGAAAATTTTCAGTCTATCTTCCTAATTTGAAGTCGAATTCCAACATTTCTTATATATTTGAGTGAGTTTACATCTAACTTTGTCAGATATCATCGAATTGAAAATTTTCAAAGTCTATCTTCCTAATTTGAAGTCGAATTTCAACATTTCTCATATATTTGAGTGAGTTTGCAGCTAACTCTGTCGGATATCATCGAATAACATCGATTGAAGCCCATTAAGGTCAAATGTCACTTTGTAATAATTGAAAATTTCCAAAGTCTATCTTTCTAAATTGAAGTCGAATTCCAACATTTCTTATATATTTGGGTGAGTTTGCATCTAACTTTGTCAGATATCATCGAATAACATCCATTGAAGCCCATTGAGGTCAACTGTCACTTTGTAATAATTGAAAATTTTCAAAGTCTATCTTCCTAATTTGAAGTCGAATTTCAACATTTCTCAAATATTTGAGTGAGTTTGAATCTTACTTTGTCAGATATCATCGAATAACATCGATTGAAGCCCATTGAGGTCAAATGTCACTTTGTAATAATTGAAAATTTTCAAAGTCTATCTTCCTAATTTGAGGTCTAATTTCAACATTTCTCATATATTCGAGTGAGTTTGCATCTAACTTTGTCAGATATCATCGAATAACATCGATTGAAGCCCATTGAGGTCAACTGTCACTTTGTAATAATTGAAAATTTTCAGTCTATCTTCCTAATTTGAAGTCGAATTCCAACATTTCTTATATATTTGAGTGAGTTTGCATCTAACTTTGTCAGATATCATCGAATAACATCCATTGAAGCCCATTGAGGTCAACTGTCACTTTGTTATAATTGAAAACTTTCAAAGTCTATCTTCCTAATTTGAAGTCGAATTCCAACATTTCTCATATATTTGATTGAGTTTGCATCTAACTTTGTCAGATATCATCGAATTGAAAATTTTCAAAGTCTATCTTCCTAATTTGAAGTCGAATTTCAACATTTCTCATATATTTGAGTGAGTTTGCATCTAACTCTGTCGGATATCATCGAATAACATCGATTGAAGCCCATTGAGGTCAACTGTCACTTTGTAATAATTGAAAATTTCCAAAGTCTATCTTCCTAATTTGAAGTCGAATTCCAACATTTCTCATATATTTGAGTGATTTTGCATCTAACTTTGTCAGATATCATCGAATAACATCCATTGAAGCCCATTGAGGTCAACTGTCACTTTGTAATAATTGAAAATTTTCAAAGTCTATCTTCCTAATTTGAAGTCGAATTTCAACATTTCTCAAATATTTGAGTGAGTTTGAATCTTACTTTGTCAGATATCATCGAATAACATCGATTGAAGCCCATTGAGGTCAAATGTCACTTTGTAATAATTGAAAATTTTTAAAGTCTATCTTCCTAATTTGAGGTCTAATTTCAACATTTCTCATATATTCGAGTGAGTTTGCATCTAACTTTGTCAGATATCATCGAATAACATCGATTGAAGCCCATTGAGGTCAACTGTCACTTTGTAATAATTGAAAATTTTCAAAGTCTATCTTCCTAATTTGAAGTCGAATTCCAACATTTCTTATATATTTGATTGAGTTTGCATCTAACTTTGTCAGATATCATCGAATTGAAAATTTTCAAAGTCTATCTTCCTAATTTGAAGTCGAATTTCAACATTTCTCATATATTTGAGTGAGTTTGCAGCTAACTCTGTCGGATATCATCGAATAACATCGATTGAAGCCCATTGAGGTGAACTGTCACTTTGTAATAATTGAAAATTTCCAAAGTCTATCTTTCTAAATTGAAGTCGAATTCCAACATTTCTTATATATTCGAGTGAGTTTGCATCTAACTTTGTCAGATATCATCGAATAACATCCATTGAAGCCCATTGAGGTCAACTGTCACTTTGTAATAATTGAAAATTTTCAAAGTCTATCTTCCTAATTTGAAGTCGAATTTCAACATTTCTCAAATATTTGAGTGAGTTTGAATCTTACTTTGTCAGATATCATCGAATAACATCGATTGAAGCCCATTGAGGTCAAATGTCACTTTGTAATAATTGAAAATTTTCAAAGTCTATCTTCCTAATTTGAGGTCTAATTTCAACATTTCTCATATATTCGAGTGAGTTTGCATCTAACTTTGTCAGATATCATCGAATAACATCGATTGAAGCCCATTGAGGTCAACTGTCACTTTGTAATAATTGAAAATTTTCAGTCTATCTTCCTAATTTGAAGTCGAATTCCAACATTTCTTATATATTTGAGTGAGTTTGCATCTAACTTTGTCAGATATCATCGAATAACATCCATTGAAGCCCATTGAGGTCAACTGTCACTTTGTTATAATTGAAAACTTTCAAAGTCTATCTTCCTAAGTTGAAGTCGAATTCCAACATTTCTCATATATTTGATTGAGTTTGCATCTAACTTTGTCAGATATCATCGAATTGAAAATTTTCAAAGTCTATCTTCCTAATTTGAAGTCGAATTTCAACATTTCTCATATATTTGAGTGAGTTTGCATCTAACTCTGTCGGATATCATCGAATAACATCGATTGAAGCCCATTGAGGTCAACTGTCACTTTGTAATAATTGAAAATTTCCAAAGTCTATCTTCCTAATTTGAAGTCGAATTCCAACATTTCTCATATATTTGAGTGATTTTGCATCTAACTTTGTCAGATATCATCGAATAACATCCATTGAAGCCCATTGAGGTCAACTGTCACTTTGTAATAATTGAAAATTTTCAAAGTCTATCTTCCTAATTTGAAGCCGAATTTCAACATTTCTCAAATATTTGAGTGAGTTTGAATCTTACTTTGTCAGATATCATCGAATAACATCGATTGAAGCCCATTAAGGTCAAATGTCACTTTGTAATAATTGAAAATTTTTAAAGTCTATCTTCCTAATTTGAGGTCTAATTTCAACATTTCTCATATATTCGAGTGAGTTTGCATCTAACTTTGTCAGATATCATCGAATAACATCGATTGAAGCCCATTGAGGTCAACTGTCACTTTGTAATAATTGAAAATTTTCAGTCTATCTTCCTAATTTGAAGTCGAATTCCAACATTTCTTATATATTTGAGTGAGTTTACATCTAACTTTGTCAGATATCATCGAATTGAAAATTTTCAAAGTCTATCTTCCTAATTTGAAGTCGAATTTCAACATTTCTCATATATTTGAGTGAGTTTGCAGCTAACTCTGTCGGATATCATCGAATAACATCGATTGAAGCCCATTGAGGTGAACTGTCACTTTGTAATAATTGAAAATTTCCAAAGTCTATCTTTCTAAATTGAAGTCGAATTCCAACATTTCTTATATATTTGGGTGAGTTTGCATCTAACTTTGTCAGATATCATCGAATAACATCCATTGAAGCCCATTGAGGTCAACTGTCACTTTGTAATAATTGAAAATTTTCAAAGTCTATCTTCCTAATTTGAAGTCGAATTTCAACATTTCTCAAATATTTGAGTGAGTTTGAATCTTACTTTGTCAGATATCATCGAATAACATCGATTGAAGCCCATTGAGGTCAAATGTCACTTTGTAATAATTGAAAATTTTCAAAGTCTATCTTCCTAATTTGAGGTCTAATTTCAACATTTCTCATATATTCGAGTGAGTTTGCATCTAACTTTGTCAGATATCATCGAATAACATCGATTGAAGCCCATTGAGGTCAACTGTCACTTTGTAATAATTGAAAATTTTCAGTCTATCTTCCTAATTTGAAGTCGAATTCCAACATTTCTTATATATTTGAGTGAGTTTGCATCTAACTTTGTCAGATATCATCGAATAACATCCATTGAAGCCCATTGAGGTCAACTGTCACTTTGTTATAATTGAAAACTTTCAAAGTCTATCTTCCTAATTTGAAGTCGAATTCCAACATTTCTCATATATTTGATTGAGTTTGCATCTAACTTTGTCAGATATCATCGAATTGAAAATTTTCAAAGTCTATCTTCCTAATTTGAAGTCGAATTTCAACATTTCTCATATATTTGAGTGAGTTTGCATCTAACTCTGTCGGATATCATCGAATAACATCGATTGAAGCCCATTGAGGTCAACTGTCACTTTGTAATAATTGAAAATTTCCAAAGTCTATCTTCCTAATTTGAAGTCGAATTCCAACATTTCTCATATATTTGAGTGATTTTGCATCTAACTTTGTCAGATATCATCGAATAACATCCATTGAAGCCCATTGAGGTCAACTGTCACTTTGTAATAATTGAAAATTTTCAAAGTCTATCTTCCTAATTTGAAGTCGAATTTCAACATTTCTCAAATATTTGAGTGAGTTTGAATCTTACTTTGTCAGATATCATCGAATAACATCGATTGAAGCCCATTGAGGTCAAATGTCACTTTGTAATAATTGAAAATTTTTAAAGTCTATCTTCCTAATTTGAGGTCTAATTTCAACATTTCTCATATATTCGAGTGAGTTTGCATCTAACTTTGTCAGATATCATCGAATAACATCGATTGAAGCCCATTGAGGTCAACTGTCACTTTGTAATAATTGAAAATTTTCAAAGTCCATCTTCCTAATTTAAAGTCGAATTTCAACATTTCTCATATATTTGAGTGAGTTTGCATCTAACTTTGTCAGATATCATCGAATAACATCCATTGAAGCCCATTGACGTCGATTGTCACTTTGTTATGATTGAAAATTTTCAAAGTCTATCTTCCTAACTTGAAGTCGAATTTCAACATTTCTCAAATATTTGAGTGAGTTTGCATCTTACTTTGTCAGATATCATAGAATAACATCGATTGAAGCCCATTGAGGTCAAATTTCACTTTGTAATAATTGAAAATTTTCAAAGTTCATCTTCCTAATTTGAAGTCGAATTTCAACAATTCTCATATATTTGAGTGAGTTTACATCTAACTTTGTCAGATATCATCGAATAACATCCATTGAAGCCCAATGAGGTCAACTGTCACTTTGTAATAATTGAAAATTTTCAAAGTCCATCTCCCTAATTTAAAGTCGAATTTCAACATTTTTCATATATTTGAGTGAGTTTGCATCTAACTTTGTCAGATATCATCGAATAACATCGATTGAAGCCCATTGAGGTCAACTGTCACTTTGTGTTAATTGAAAATTTTCAAAGTCTATCTTCCTAATTTGAAGTCGAATTTCAACAATTCTCATATATTTGAGTGAGTTTGCATCTAACTTTGTCAGATATCATCGAATAACATCGATTGAAGCCCATTGAGGTCAACTGTCACTTTGTGTTAATTGAAAATTTTCAAAGTCTATCTTCCTAATTTCAAGTCGAATCTCATCAATTCTCATATATTTGAGTGAGTTTGCATCTAACTTTGTCAGATATCATCGAATAACATCGATTGAAGTCCATTGAGGTCAACTGTCACTTTGTAATAATTGAAAATTTTCAAAGTCTATCTTCCTAATTTGAGGTCGAATTTCAACATTTCTCATATATTTGAGTGAGTTTGCATCTAACTTTGTCAGATATCATCGAATAACATCGATTGAAGCCCATTGAGGTCAACTGTCACTTTGTGTTAATTGAAAATTTTCAAAGTCTATCTTCCTAATTTGAAGTCGAATTTCAACAATTCTCATATATTTGAGTGAGTTTGCATCTAACTTTGTCAGATATCATCGAATAACATCGATTGAAGCCCATTGAGGTCAACTGTCACTTTGTGTTAATTGAAAATTTTCAAAGTCTATGTTCCTAATTTCAAGTCGAATCTCATCAATTCTCATATATTTGAGTGAGTTTGCATCTAACTTTGTCAGATATCATCGAATAACATCGATTGAAGCCCATTGAGGTCAAATGTCACTTTGTTTTGATTGAAAATTTTCAAAGTCTATCTTCCTAATTTCAAGTCGAATCTCATCAATTCTCATATATTTGAGTGAGTTTGCATCTAACTTTGTCAGATATCATCGAATAACATCGATTGAAGTCCATTGAGGTCAACTGTCACTTTGTAATAATTGAAAATTTTCAAAGTCTATCTTCCTAATTTGAGGTCGAATTTCAACATTTCTCATATATTTGAGTGAGTTTGCATCTAACTTTGTCAGATATCATCGAATAACATCGATTGAAGCCCATTGAGGTCAACTGTCACTTTGTGTTAATTGAAAATTTTCAAAGTCTATCTTCCTAATTTGAAGTCGAATTTCAACAATTCTCATATATTTGAGTGAGTTTGCATCTAACTTTGTCAGATATCATCGAATAACATCGATTGAAGCCCATTGAGGTCAACTGTCACTTTGTGTTAATTGAAAATTTTCAAAGTCTATGTTCCTAATTTCAAGTCGAATCTCATCAATTCTCATATATTTGAGTGAGTTTGCATCTAACTTTGTCAGATATCATCGAATAACATCGATTGAAGCCCATTGAGGTCAAATGTCACTTTGTTTTGATTGAAAATTTTCAAGCCTACCTTCCTAATTTGAAGTCGAATTTCAACATTTCTCATATATTTGAGTGAGTTTGCATCTAACTTTGTCAGATATCATCGAATAACATCGATTGAAGCCCATTGAGGTCAACTGTCACTTTGTGTTAATTGAAAATTTTCAAAGTCTATCTTCCTAATTTCAAGTCGAATCTCATCAATTCTCATATATTTGAGTGAGTTTGCATCTAACTTTGTCAGATATCATCGAATAACATCGATTGAAGTCCATTGAGGTCAACTGTCACTTTGTAATAATTGAAAATTTTCAAAGTCTATCTTCCTAATTTGAGGTCGAATTTCAACATTTCTCATATATTTGAGTGAGTTTGCATCTTACTTCGTCAGAAATCATCGAATAACATCGATTGAAGCCCATTGAGGTCAACTGTCACTTTGTAATAATTGAAAATTTTCAAAGTCTATCTTCCTAATTTGAAGTCGAATTCCAACTTTTCTCATATATTTGAGTGATTTTGCATCTAACTTTGTCAGATATCATCGAATAACATCCATTGAAGCCCATTGAGGTCAACTGTCACTTTGTAATAATTGAAAATTTTCAAAGTCTATCTTCCTAATTTGAAGTCGAATTTCAACATTTCTCAAATATTTGAGTGAGTTTGAATCTTACTTTGTCAGATATCATCGAATAACATCGATTGAAGCCCATTGAGGTCAAATGTCACTTTGTAATAATTGGAAATTTTCAAAGTCTATCTTTCTAATTTGAGGTCGAATTCCAACATTTCTTATATATCTGAGTGAGTTTGCATCTAACTTTGTCAGATATCATCGAATAACATCCATTGAAGCCCATTGAGGTCAACTGTCACTTTGTGTTAATTGAAAATTTTCGAAGTCTATCTTCCTAATTTGAAGTCGAATTCCAACTTTTCTCATATATTTGAGTGATTTTGCATCTAACTTTGTCAGATATCATCGAATAACATCCATAGAAGCCCATTTAGGTCAACTGTCACTTTGTAATAATTGAAAATTTTCAAAGTCTATCTTCCTAATTTGAAGTCGAATTTCAACATTTCTCATATATTTGAGTGAGTTTGCATCTAACTTTGTCAGATATCATCGAATAACATCGATTGAAGACATTGAGGTCAACTGTCACTTTGTAATAATTGAAAATTTTCAAAGTCTATCTTCCTAATTTGAAGTCGAATTTCAACATTTCTCATATATTTGAGTGAGATTGCATCTAACTTTGTCAGATATCATCGAATAACATCCATTGGAGCCCATTGAGGTCAACTGTCACTTTGTAATAATTGAAAATTTTCAAAGTCTATCTTCCTAATTTGAAGTCGAATTTCAACATTTCTCATATATTTGAGTGAGTTTGCATCTATCTTTGTCAGATATCATCGAGTAACTTGGATTGAAGCCCATTGAGGTCAACTCACTTTGTAATAATTGAAAATTTTCAAAGTATATCTTCCTAATTTGAAGTCGAATTTCAACATTTCTCATATATTTGAGTGAGTTTGCATATAACTTTGTCAGATTTCATCGAATAACATCGATTGAAGCCCATTGAGGTCAACTGTCACTTTGTGTTATTTGAAAATTTTCAGTCTATCTTCCTAATTTGAAGTCAAATTTCAACATTTCTCATATATTTGAGTGAGTTTGCATCTAACTTCGTCAGATATCATCGAATAACATCGATTGGAGCCCATTGAGGTCAACTGTCACTCTGTAATAATTGGAAATTTTCAGTCTATATTCCTAATTTGAAGTCGAATTTCAACATTTCTTATATATTTGAGTGAGTTTGCATCTAAGTTTGTCAGATATCATCGAATAACATCCATTGAAGCCCATTGAGGTCAACTGTCACTTTGTAATAATTGAAAATTTTCAAAGTCTATCTTCGTAATTTGAAGTCGAATTTCAACATTTCTCATATATTTGAGTGAGATTGCATCTAACTTTGTCAGATATCATAGAATAACATCCATTGGAGCCCATTGAGGTCAACTGTCACTTTGTAATAATTGAAAATTTTCAAAGTCTATCTTCCTAATTTGAAGTCGAATTTCAACATTTCTCATATATTTGAGTGAGTTTGCATCTATCTTTGTCAGATATCATCGAATAACATCCATTGAAGCCCATTGAGGTCAACTGTCACTCTGTAATAATTGGAAATTTTCAGTCTATCTTCCTAATTTGGAGTCGAATTCCAACATTTCTTATATATTTGAGTGAGTTTGCATCTAAGTTTGTCAGATATCATCGAATAACATCCATTGAAGCCCATTGAGGTCAACTGTCACTTTGTAATAATTGAAAATTTTCAAAGTCTATCTTCCTAATTTGAAGTCGAATTTCAACATTTCTCATATATTTGAGTGAGATTGAATCTAACTTTGTCAGATATCATCGATTAACATCGATTGAAGCCCATTGAGGTCAACTGTCACTTTGTAATAATTGAAAATTCTCAAAGTCTATCTTCCTAATTTGAGGTCGAATTTCAACATTTCTCATATATTTGAGTGAGTTTGCATCTAACTTTGTCAGATATCATCGAATAACATCGATAGAAGTCCATTGAGGTCAACTGTCACTTTGTAATAATTGAAAATTTCCAAAGTCTATCTTCCTAATTTGAAGTCGAATTCCAACATTTCTTATATGTTTGAGTGAGTTTGCATCTAACTTTGTCAGATATCATCGAATAACATCCATTGGAGCCCATTGAGGTCAACTGTCACTTTGTAATAATTGAAAATTTTCAGTCTATCTTCCTAATTTGAAGTCGAATTTCAACATTTCTTATATATTTGAGTGAGTTTGCATCTAACTTTGTCAGATATCATCGAATAACATCGATTGAAGCCCATTGAGGTCAACTGTCACTTTGTAATAATTGAAAATTTCCAAAGTCTATCATCCTAACTTGAAGTCGAATTTCAATATTTCTCATATATTTGAGTGGGTTTGTATCTAACTTTGTCAGATATTAACGAATAACATCCATTGAAGCCCATTGAGGTCAACTGTCACTTTGTAATAATTGGGAATTTTCAGACTATCTTCCTAATTTGAAGTCGAATTCCAACATTTCTCATATATTTGAGTGAGTTTGCATCTTACTTTGTCAGATATCATCGAATAACATCCATTGAAGCCCATTGAGGTCAACTGTCACTTTGTAATATTCGAAAATTTTCAAAGTCTATCTTCCTAATTTGAAGTCGAATTTCAACATTTCTCATATATTTGAGTGAGTTTGCATCTAACTTTGTCAGATATCATCGAATAACATCCATTGAAGCCCATTGAGGTCAACTGTCACTTTGTAATATTCGAAAATTTTCAAAGTCTATCTTCCTAATTTGAAGTCGAATTTCAACATTTCTCATATATTTGAGTGAGTTTGCATCTAACTTTGTCAGATATCATCGAATAACATCGATTGAAGCCCATTGAGGTCAACTGTCACTTTGTAATAATTGAAAATTTTCAAAGTCTATCTTCCTAATTTGAAGTCGAACTTCATCATTTCTTATATATTTGAGTGAGTTTGCATCTAACTTTGTCAGATATCATCGAATAACATCGATTGAAGCCCATTGAGGTCAACTGTCACTTTGTAATAATTGAAAATTTTCAAAGTCTATCTTCCTAATTTGAGGTCGAATTTCAACATTTCTCATATATTTGAGTGAGTTTGCATCTAAATTTGTCAGATATCATCGAATAACATCCATTGAAGCCCATTGAGGTCAACTGTCACTTTGTAATAATTGAAAATTTTCAGTCTATCTTCCTAATTTGAAGTCGAATTTCAACATTTCTTATATATTTGAGTGAGTTTGCATCTAAGTTTGTCAGATATCATCGAATAACATCGATTGAAGCCCATTGAGGTCAACTGTCACTTTGTAATAATTGAAAATTTCCAAAGTCTATCTCCCTAATTTGAGGTCGAATTTCAACATTCCTCATATATTTGAGTGAGTTTGAATCTTACTTTGTCAGATATCATCGAATAACATCGATTGAAGCCCATTGAGGTCAACTGTCACTTTGTAATAATTGAAAATTTTCAAAGTCTATCTTCCTAATTTGAAGTCGAATTTCAACATTTCTCAAATATTTGAGTGAGTTTGAATCTTACTTTGTCAGATATCATCGAATAACATCGATTGAAGCCCATTGAGGTCAACTGTCACTTTGTAATAATTTAACATTTTCAAAGTCTATCTTCCTAATTTGAGGTCGAATTTCAACATTTCTCATATATTTGAGTGAGTTTGCATCTAACTTTGTCAGATATCATCGAATAACATCGATTGAAGCCCATTGAGGTCAACTGTCACTTTGTAATAATTGAAAATTTTCAAAGTCTATCTTCCTAATTTGAAGTCGAATTTCAACATTTCTCATATATTTGAGTGGGTTTGTATCTAACTTTGTCAGATATTAACGAATAACATCCATTGAAGCCCATTGAGGTCAACTGTCACTTTGTATAATAATTGGGAATTTTCAGACTATCTTCCTAATTTGAAGTCGAATTTCAACATTTCTCATATATTTGAGTGAGTTTGCATCTAACTTTGTCAGATATCATCGAATAACATTCATTGAAGCCCATTGAGGTCAACTGTCACTTTGTAATATTCGAAAATTTTCAAAGTCTATCTTCCTAATTTGAAGTCGAATTTCAACATTTCTCATATATTTGAGTGAGTTTGCATCTAACTTTGTCAGATATCATCGAATAACATCGATTGAAGCCCATTGAGGTCAACTGTCACTTTGTAATAATTGAAAATTTTCAAAGTCTATCTTCCTAATTTGAGGTCGAATTTCAACATTTCTCATATATTTGAGTGAGTTTGCATCTATCTTTGTCAGATATCATCGAATAACATCCATTTAAGCCCATTGAGGTCAACTGTCACTTTGTAATAATTGAAAATTTTCAAAGTCTATCTTCCTAATTTGAGGTCGAATTTCAACATTTCTCATATATTTGAGTGAGTTTGCATCTAACTTTGTCAGATATCATCGAATAACATCCATTGAAGCCCATTGAGGTCAACTGTCACTTTGTAATAATTGAAAGTTTTCAGTCTATCTTCCTAATTTGAAGTCGAATTTCAACATTTCTTATATATTTGAGTGAGTTTGCATCTAACTTTGTCAGATATCATCGAATAACATCCATTGAAGCCCATTGAGGTCAACTGTCACTTTGTAATATTCGAAAATTTTCAAAGTCTATCTTCCTAACTTGAAGTCGAATTTCAATATTTCTCGAATATTTGAGTGAGTTTGCATCTAAATTTGTCAGATATCATCGAATAACATCGATTGAAGCCCATTGAGGTCAACTGTCACTTTGTAATAATTGAAAATTTTCAAAGTCTATCTTCCTAATTTGAAGTCGAATTTCAACATTTCTCATATATTTGAGTGGGTTTGTATCTAACTTTGTCAGATATCATCGAATAACATCCATTGAAGCCCATTGAGGTCAACTGTCACTTTGTAATATTCGAAAATTTTCAAAGTCTATCTTCCTAATTTGAAGTCGAATTTCAACATTTCTCATATATTTGAGTGAGTTTGCATCTAACTTTGTCAGATATCATCGAATAACATCCATTGAAGCCCATTGAGGTCAACTGTCACTTTGTAATAATTGAAAATTTTCAAAGTCTATCTTCCTAATTTGAGGTCGAATTTCAACATTTCTCATTTATTTGAGTGAGTTTGCATCTAACTTTGTCAGATATCATCGAATAACATCGATTGAAGCCCATTGAGGTCAACTGTCACTTTGTAATAATTGAAAATTTTCAGTCTATCTTCCTAATTTGAAGTCGAATTTCAACATTTCTTATATATTTGAGTGAGTTTGCATCTAAGTTTGTCAGATATCATCGAATAACATCCATTGAAGCCCATTGAGGTCAACTGTCACTTTGTAATATTCGAAAATTTTCAAAGTCTATCTTCCTAACTTGAAGTCGAATTTCAATATTTCTCGAATATTTGAGTGAGTTTGCATCTAAATTTGTCAGATATCATCGAATAACATCCATTGAAGCCCATTGAGGTCAACTGTCACTTTGTGTTAATTGAAAATTTTCAAAGTCTATCTTCCTAATTTGAAGTTGAATTTCAACATTTCTCATATATTTGAGTGAGTTTGCATCTTACTTTGTCAGATATCATCGAATAACATCGATTGAAGCCCATTGAGGTCAACTGTCACTTTGTAATAATTGAAAATTTTCAAAGTCTATCTTCCTAATTTGTGGTCGAATTTCAACATTTCTCATATATTTGAGTGAGTTTGCATCTAGCTTTGTCAGATATCATCGAATAACATCGATTGAAGCCCATTGAGGTCAACTGTCACTTTGTAATAATTGAAAATTTTCAGTCTATCTTCCTAATTTGAAGTCGAATTTCAACATTTCTTATATATTTGAGTGAGTTTGCATCTAAGTTTGTCAGATATCATCGAATAACATCGATTGAAGCCCATTGAGGTCAACTGTCACTTTGTAATATTCGAAAATTTTCAAAGTCTATCTTCCTAATTTGAAGTCGAATTTCAACATTTCTCATATATTCGAGTGAGTTTGCATCTAACTTTGTCAGATATCATCGAATAACATCCATTGAAGCCCAATGAGGTCAACTGTCACTTTGTAATAATTGAAAATTTTCAAAGTCTATCTTCCTAATTTGAGGTCGAATTTCAACATTTCTCATATATTTGAGTGAGTTTGCATCTAACTTTGTCAGATATCATCGAATAACATCGATTGAAGCCCATTGAGGTCAACTGTCACTTTGTAATAATTGAAAATTTTCAGTCTATCTTCCTAATTTGAAGTCGAATTTCAACATTTCTTATATATTTGAGTGAGTTTGCATCTAAGTTTGTCAGACATCATCGAATAACATCGATTGAAGCCCATTGAGGTCAACTGTCACTTTGTAATAATTGAAAATTTTCAAAGTCTATCTTCCTAATTTGAAGTCGAATTTCAACATTTCTCATATATTTGAGTGGGTTTGTATCTAACTTTGTCAGATATCATCGAATAACATCCATTGAAGCCCATTGAGGTCAACTGTCACTTTGTAATATTCGAAAATTTTCAAAGTCTATCTTCCTAATTTGAAGTTGAATTCCAACATTTCTCATATATTTGAGTGAGTTTGCATCTTACTTTTTCAGATATCATCGAATAACATCGATTGAAGCCCATTGAGGTCAACTGTCACTTTGTAATATTCGAAAATTTTCAAAGTCTATCTTCCTAATTTGAAGTCGAATTTCAACATTTCTCATATATTTGAGTGAGTTTGCATCTAACTTTGTCAGATATCATCGAATAACATCGATTGAAGCCCATTGAGGTCAACTGTCACTTTGTAATAATTGAAAATTTTCAAAGTCTATCTTCCTAATTTGAGGTCGAATTTCAACATTTCTCATATATTTGAGTGAGTTTGCATCTAACTTTGTCAGATATCATCGAATAACATCCATTGAAGCCCATTGAGGTCAACTGTCACTTTGTAATATTCGAAAATTTTCAAAGTCTATCTTCCTAACTTGAAGTCGAATTTCAATATTTCTCGAATATTTGAGTGAGTTTGCATCTAAATTTGTCAGATATCATCGAATAACATCCATTGAAGCCCATTGAGGTCAACTGTCACTTTGTGTTAATTGAAAATTTTCAAAGTCTATCTTCCTAATTTGAAGTTGAATTTCAACATTTATCGAATATTTGAGTGAGTTTGCATCTAAATTTGTCAGATATCATCGAATAACATCCATTGAAGCCCATTGAGGTCAACTGTCACTTTGTGTTAATTGAAAATTTTCAAAGTCTATCTTCCTAATTTGAAGTCGAATTTCAACATTTCTCATATATTTGAGTGAGTTTGCATCTTACTTTGTCAGATATCATCGAATAACATCGATTGAAGCCCATTGAGGTCAACTGTCACTTTGTAATAATTGAAAATTTTCAAAGTCTATCTTCCTAATTTGAGGTCGAATTTCAACATTACTCATATATTTGAGTGAGTTTGTATCTAACTTTGTCAGATATCATCGAATAACATCGATTGAAGCCCATTGAGGTCAACTGTCAATTTGTAATAATTGAAAATTTTCAAAGTCTATCTTCCTAATTTGAAGTCGAATTTCAACATTTCTCATATATTTGAGTGGGTTTGTATCTAACTTTGTCAGATATCATCGAATAACATCCATTGAAGCCCATTGAGGTCAACTGTCACTTTGTAAT
>NW_026614118.1:0-27291 GCF_026230105.1 Diorhabda sublineata | reverse complement strand
GTTTTATAGACACTAGTGCCCTCTACCGGCCAGACGCCAAACTTGACACGAATTTACAGACACTAGCGCCACCTGCCGGCCAGAAGCCACACTTAACACGGTTTTATAGACACTAGCGCCCTCTGCCGGCCAGGCGCCAAACTTGACACGGTTTTTTTTTTTCGATGTTATTACTATTTCATACAACTTTTATATGTTACACCTCGACAAGTTCTTATATCCTACCGGCCAGAAGAAAAACTAAACACGGTTTTATAGACACTAGCGCCACCTGCCGGCAAGAAGACAAACTAAACACGGTTTTATAGACACTAGCGCCCTCTGCCGGCCTGAAGCCACGCTTAACACGGTTTTATACACACTAGCGCCACCTGCCGGCCAGAAGACAAACTAAACACGGTTTTATAGACACTAGCGCCCTCTGCCAGCCAGACGCCAAACTTGACACGAATTTACAGACACTAGCGCCCTCTGCCGGCCAGAAGACAAACTAAACACGGTTTTATAGACACTAGCGCCCTCTGCCGGCCAGACGCCAAACTTGACACGAATTTACAGACACTAGCGCCACCTGCCGGCCAGAAGCCACACTTAACACGGTTTTATAGACACTAGCGCCCTCTGCCGGCCAGGCGCCAAACTTGCACGAATTCACAGACACTAGCGCCACCTGCCGGCCAGAAGCCACACTTAACACGGTTTTATAGACACTAGCGCCCTCTGCCGGCCAGAAGACAAACTAAACACGGTTTTATAGACACTAGCGCCACCTGCCGGCCAGAAGCCACACTTAACACGGTTTTATAGACACTAGCGCCCTCTGCCGGCCAGGCGCCAAACTTGACACGGTTTTTTTTTTTCGATGTTATTACTATTTCATACAACTTTTATATGTTACACCTCGACAAGTTCTTATATCCTACCGGCCAGAAGAAAAACTAAACACGGTTTTATAGACACTAGCGCCACCTGCCGGCAAGAAGACAAACTAAACACGGTTTTATAGACACTAGCGCCCTCTGCCGGCCTGAAGCCACGCTTAACACGGTTTTATACACACTAGCGCCACCTGCCGGCCAGAAGACAAACTAAACACGGTTTTATAGACACTAGCGCCCTCTGCCAGCCAGACGCCAAACTTGACACGAATTTACAGACACTAGCGCCCTCTGCCGGCCAGAAGACAAACTAAACACGGTTTTATAGACACTAGCGCCCTCTGCCGGCCAGACGCCAAACTTGACACGAATTTACAGACACTAGCGCCACCTGCCGGCCAGAAGCCACACTTAACACGGTTTTATAGACACTAGCGCCCTCTGCCGGCCAGAAGACAAACTAAACACGGTTTTATAGACACTAGCGCCCTCTGCCGGCCAGGCGCCAAACTTGACACGAATTTACAGACACTAGCGCCACCTGCCGGCCAGAAGCCACACTTAACACGGTTTTATAGACACTAGCGCCCTCTGCCGGCCAGGCGCCAAACTTGACACGAATTTACAGACACTAGCGCCCTCTGCCGGCCAGAAGCCACACTTAACACGGTTTTATAGACACTAGTGCCCTCTACCGGCCAGACGCCAAACTTGACACGAATTTACAGACACTAGCGCCACCTGCCGGCCAGAAGCCACACTTAACACGGTTTTATAGACACTAGCGCCCTCTGCCGGCCAGGCGCCAAACTTGACACGGTTTTTTTTTTCGATGTTATTACTATTTCATACAACTTTTATATGTTACACCTCGACAAGTTCTTATATCCTACCGGCCAGAAGAAAAACTAAACACGGTTTTATAGACACTAGCGCCACCTGCCGGCAAGAAGACAAACTAAACACGGTTTTATAGACACTAGCGCCCTCTGCCGGCCTGAAGCCACGCTTAACACGGTTTTATACACACTAGCGCCACCTGCCGGCCAGAAGACAAACTAAACACGGTTTTATAGACACTAGCGCCCTCTGCCAGCCAGACGCCAAACTTGACACGAATTTACAGACACTAGCGCCCTCTGCCGGCCAGAAGACAAACTAAACACGGTTTTATAGACACTAGCGCCCTCTGCCGGCCAGACGCCAAACTTGACACGAATTTACAGACACTAGCGCCACCTGCCGGCCAGAAGCCACACTTAACACGGTTTTATAGACACTAGCGCCCTCTGCCGGCCAGGCGCCAAACTTGCACGAATTCACAGACACTAGCGCCACCTGCCGGCCAGAAGCCACACTTAACACGGTTTTATAGACACTAGCGCCCTCTGCCGGCCAAAAGACAAACTAAACACGGTTTTATAGACACTAGCGCCCTCTGCCGGCCAGGCGCCAAACTTGACACGAATTTACAGACACTAGCGCCACCTGCCGGCCAGAAGCCACACTTAACACGGTTTTATAGACACTAGCGCCCTCTGCCGGCCAGACGCCAAACTTGACACGAATTTACAGACACTAGCGCCCTCTGCCGGCCAGAAGCCACACTTAACACGGTTTTATAGACACTAGTGCCCTCTACCGGCCAGACGCCAAACTTGACACGAATTTACAGACACTAGCGCCACCTGCCGGCCAGAAGCCACACTTAACACGGTTTTATAGACACTAGCGCCCTCTGCCGGCCAGGCGCCAAACTTGACACGGTTTTTTTTTTTCGATGTTATTACTATTTCATACAACTTTTATATGTTACACCTCGACAAGTTCTTATATCCTACCGGCCAGAAGAAAAACTAAACACGGTTTTATAGACACTAGCGCCACCTGCCGGCAAGAAGACAAACTAAACACGGTTTTATAGACACTAGCGCCCTCTGCCGGCCTGAAGCCACGCTTAACACGGTTTTATACACACTAGCGCCACCTGCCGGCCAGAAGACAAACTAAACACGGTTTTATAGACACTAGCGCCCTCTGCCAGCCAGACGCCAAACTTGACACGAATTTACAGACACTAGCGCCCTCTGCCGGCCAGAAGACAAACTAAACACGGTTTTATAGACACTAGCGCCCTCTGCCGGCCAGACGCCAAACTTGACACGAATTTACAGACACTAGCGCCACCTGCCGGCCAGAAGCCACACTTAACACGGTTTTATAGACACTAGCGCCCTCTGCCGGCCAGGCGCCAAACTTGCACGAATTCACAGACACTAGCGCCACCTGCCGGCCAGAAGCCACACTTAACACGGTTTTATAGACACTAGCGCCCTCTGCCGGCCAGAAGACAAACTAAACACGGTTTTATAGACACTAGCGCCCTCTGCCGGCCAGGCGCCAAACTTGACACGAATTTACAGACACTAGCGCCACCTGCCGGCCAGAAGCCACACTTAACACGGTTTTATAGACACTAGCGCCCTCTGCCGGCCAGACGCCAAACTTGACACGAATTTACAGACACTAGCGCCCTCTGCCGGCCAGAAGCCACACTTAACACGGTTTTATAGACACTAGTGCCCTCTACCGGCCAGACGCCAAACTTGACACGAATTTACAGACACTAGCGCCACCTGCCGGCCAGAAGCCACACTTAACACGGTTTTATAGACACTAGCGCCCTCTGCCGGCCAGGCGCCAAACTTGACACGGTTTTTTTTTTCGATGTTATTACTATTTCATACAACTTTTATATGTTACACCTCGACAAGTTCTTATATCCTACCGGCCAGAAGAAAAACTAAACACGGTTTTATAGACACTAGCGCCACCTGCCGGCCAGAAGACAAACTAAACACGGTTTTATAGACACTAGCGCCCTCTGCCAGCCAGACGCCAAACTTGACACGAATTTACAGACACTAGCGCCCTCTGCCGGCCAGAAGACAAACTAAACACGGTTTTATAGACACTAGCGCCCTCTGCCGGCCAGACGCCAAACTTGACACGAATTTACAGACACTAGCGCCACCTGCCGGCCAGAAGCCACACTTAACACGGTTTTATAGACACTAGCGCCCTCTGCCGGCCAGGCGCCAAACTTGCACGAATTCACAGACACTAGCGCCACCTGCCGGCCAGAAGCCACACTTAACACGGTTTTATAGACACTAGCGCCCTCTGCCGGCCAGAAGACAAACTAAACACGGTTTTATAGACACTAGCGCCCTCTGCCGGCCAGGCGCCAAACTTGACACGAATTTACAGACACTAGCGCCACCTGCCGGCCAGAAGCCACACTTAACACGGTTTTATAGACACTAGCGCCCTCTGCCGGCCAGACGCCAAACTTGACACGAATTTACAGACACTAGCGCCACCTGCCGGCCAGAAGCCACACTTAACACGGTTTTATAGACACTAGCGCCCTCTGCCGGCCAGGCGCCAAACTTGACACGGTTTTTTTTTTTCGATGTTATTACTATTTCATACAACTTTTATATGTTACACCTCGACAAGTTCTTATATCCTACCGGCCAGAAGAAAAACTAAACACGGTTTTATAGACACTAGCGCCACCTGCCGGCAAGAAGACAAACTAAACACGGTTTTATAGACACTAGCGCCCTCTGCCGGCCTGAAGCCACGCTTAACACGGTTTTATACACACTAGCGCCACCTGCCGGCCAGAAGACAAACTAAACACGGTTTTATAGACACTAGCGCCCTCTGCCAGCCAGACGCCAAACTTGACACGAATTTACAGACACTAGCGCCCTCTGCCGGCCAGAAGACAAACTAAACACGGTTTTATAGACACTAGCGCCCTCTGCCGGCCAGACGCCAAACTTGACACGAATTTACAGACACTAGCGCCACCTGCCGGCCAGAAGCCACACTTAACACGGTTTTATAGACACTAGCGCCCTCTGCCGGCCAGGCGCCAAACTTGACACGGTTTTTTTTTTTCGATGTTATTACTATTTCATACAACTTTTATATGTTACACCTCGACAAGTTCTTATATCCTACCGGCCAGAAGAAAAACTAAACACGGTTTTATAGACACTAGCGCCACCTGCCGGCAAGAAGACAAACTAAACACGGTTTTATAGACACTAGCGCCCTCTGCCGGCCTGAAGCCACGCTTAACACGGTTTTATACACACTAGCGCCACCTGCCGGCCAGAAGACAAACTAAACACGGTTTTATAGACACTAGCGCCCTCTGCCAGCCAGACGCCAAACTTGACACGAATTTACAGACACTAGCGCCCTCTGCCGGCCAGAAGACAAACTAAACACGGTTTTATAGACACTAGCGCCCTCTGCCGGCCAGACGCCAAACTTGACACGAATTTACAGACACTAGCGCCACCTGCCGGCCAGAAGCCACACTTAACACGGTTTTATAGACACTAGCGCCCTCTGCCGGCCAGGCGCCAAACTTGACACGGTTTTATAGACACTAGCGCCACCTGCCGGCCAGAAGACAAACTTAACACGGTTTTATAGACACTAGCGCCCTCTGCCGGCCAGGCGCCAAACTTGCACGAATTCACAGACACTAGCGCCACCTGCCGGCCAGAAGCCACACTTAACACGGTTTTATAGACACTAGCGCCCTCTGCCGGCCAGAAGACAAACTAAACACGGTTTTATAGACACTAGCGCCACCTGCCGGCCAGAAGCCACACTTAACACGGTTTTATAGACACTAGCGCCCTCTGCCGGCCAGGCGCCAAACTTGACACGGTTTTTTTTTTTCGATGTTATTACTATTTCATACAACTTTTATATGTTACACCTCGACAAGTTCTTATATCCTACCGGCCAGAAGAAAAACTAAACACGGTTTTATAGACACTAGCGCCACCTGCCGGCAAGAAGACAAACTAAACACGGTTTTATAGACACTAGCGCCCTCTGCCGGCCTGAAGCCACGCTTAACACGGTTTTATACACACTAGCGCCACCTGCCGGCCAGAAGACAAACTAAACACGGTTTTATAGACACTAGCGCCCTCTGCCAGCCAGACGCCAAACTTGACACGAATTTACAGACACTAGCGCCCTCTGCCGGCCAGAAGACAAACTAAACACGGTTTTATAGACACTAGCGCCCTCTGCCGGCCAGACGCCAAACTTGACACGAATTTACAGACACTAGCGCCACCTGCCGGCCAGAAGCCACACTTAACACGGTTTTATAGACACTAGCGCCCTCTGCCGGCCAGACGCCAAACTTGACACGAATTTACAGACACTAGCGCCCTCTGCCGGCCAGAAGCCACACTTAACACGGTTTTATAGACACTAGTGCCCTCTACCGGCCAGACGCCAAACTTGACACGAATTTACAGACACTAGCGCCACCTGCCGGCCAGAAGCCACACTTAACACGGTTTTATAGACACTAGCGCCCTCTGCCGGCCAGGCGCCAAACTTGACACGGTTTTTTTTTTCGATGTTATTACTATTTCATACAACTTTTATATGTTACACCTCGACAAGTTCTTATATCCTACCGGCCAGAAGAAAAACTAAACACGGTTTTATAGACACTAGCGCCACCTGCCGGCAAGAAGACAAACTAAACACGGTTTTATAGACACTAGCGCCCTCTGCCGGCCTGAAGCCACGCTTAACACGGTTTTATACACACTAGCGCCACCTGCCGGCCAGAAGACAAACTAAACACGGTTTTATAGACACTAGCGCCCTCTGCCAGCCAGACGCCAAACTTGACACGAATTTACAGACACTAGCGCCCTCTGCCGGCCAGAAGACAAACTAAACACGGTTTTATAGACACTAGCGCCCTCTGCCGGCCAGACGCCAAACTTGACACGAATTTACAGACACTAGCGCCACCTGCCGGCCAGAAGCCACACTTAACACGGTTTTATAGACACTAGCGCCCTCTGCCGGCCAGGCGCCAAACTTGCACGAATTCACAGACACTAGCGCCACCTGCCTGCCAGAAGCCACACTTAACACGGTTTTATAGACACTAGCGCCCTCTGCCGGCCAGAAGACAAACTAAACACGGTTTTATAGACACTAGCGCCCTCTGCCGGCCAGGCGCCAAACTTGACACGAATTTACAGACACTAGCGCCCTCTGCCGGCCAGAAGCCACACTTAACACGGTTTTATAGACACTAGTGCCCTCTACCGGCCAGACGCCAAACTTGACACGAATTTACAGACACTAGCGCCACCTGCCGGCCAGAAGCCACACTTAACACGGTTTTATAGACACTAGCGCCCTCTGCCGGCCAGGCGCCAAACTTGACACGGTTTTTTTTTTTCGATGTTATTACTATTTCATACAACTTTTATATGTTACACCTCGACAAGTTCTTATATCCTACCGGCCAGAAGAAAAACTAAACACGGTTTTATAGACACTAGCGCCACCTGCCGGCAAGAAGACAAACTAAACACGGTTTTATAGACACTAGCGCCCTCTGCCGGCCTGAAGCCACGCTTAACACGGTTTTATACACACTAGCGCCACCTGCCGGCCAGAAGACAAACTAAACACGGTTTTATAGACACTAGCGCCCTCTGCCAGCCAGACGCCAAACTTGACACGAATTTACAGACACTAGCGCCCTCTGCCGGCCAGAAGACAAACTAAACACGGTTTTATAGACACTAGCGCCCTCTGCCGGCCAGACGCCAAACTTGACACGAATTTACAGACACTAGCGCCACCTGCCGGCCAGAAGCCACACTTAACACGGTTTTATAGACACTAGCGCCCTCTGCCGGCCAGACGCCAAACTTGACACGAATTTACAGACACTAGCGCCCTCTGCCGGCCAGAAGCCACACTTAACACGGTTTTATAGACACTAGTGCCCTCTACCGGCCAGACGCCAAACTTGACACGAATTTACAGACACTAGCGCCACCTGCCGGCCAGAAGCCACACTTAACACGGTTTTATAGACACTAGCGCCCTCTGCCGGCCAGGCGCCAAACTTGACACGGTTTTTTTTTTTCGATGTTATTACTATTTCATACAACTTTTATATGTTACACCTCGACAAGTTCTTATATCCTACCGGCCAGAAGAAAAACTAAACACGGTTTTATAGACACTAGCGCCACCTGCCGGCAAGAAGACAAACTAAACACGGTTTTATAGACACTAGCGCCCTCTGCCGGCCTGAAGCCACGCTTAACACGGTTTTATACACACTAGCGCCACCTGCCGGCCAGAAGACAAACTAAACACGGTTTTATAGACACTAGCGCCCTCTGCCAGCCAGACGCCAAACTTGACACGAATTTACAGACACTAGCGCCCTCTGCCGGCCAGAAGACAAACTAAACACGGTTTTATAGACACTAGCGCCCTCTGCCGGCCAGACGCCAAACTTGACACGAATTTACAGACACTAGCGCCACCTGCCGGCCAGAAGCCACACTTAACACGGTTTTATAGACACTAGCGCCCTCTGCCGGCCAGGCGCCAAACTTGCACGAATTCACAGACACTAGCGCCACCTGCCGGCCAGAAGCCACACTTAACACGGTTTTATAGACACTAGCGCCCTCTGCCGGCCAGAAGACAAACTAAACACGGTTTTATAGACACTAGCGCCCTCTGCCGGCCAGGCGCCAAACTTGACACGAATTTACAGACACTAGCGCCCTCTGCCGGCCAGAAGCCACACTTAACACGGTTTTATAGACACTAGTGCCCTCTACCGGCCAGACGCCAAACTTGACACGAATTTACAGACACTAGCGCCACCTGCCGGCCAGAAGCCACACTTAACACGGTTTTATAGACACTAGCGCCCTCTGCCGGCCAGGCGCCAAACTTGACACGGTTTTTTTTTTTCGATGTTATTACTATTTCATACAACTTTTATATGTTACACCTCGACAAGTTCTTATATCCTACCGGCCAGAAGAAAAACTAAACACGGTTTTATAGACACTAGCGCCACCTGCCGGCAAGAAGACAAACTAAACACGGTTTTATAGACACTAGCGCCCTCTGCCGGCCTGAAGCCACGCTTAACACGGTTTTATACACACTAGCGCCACCTGCCGGCCAGAAGACAAACTAAACACGGTTTTATAGACACTAGCGCCCTCTGCCAGCCAGACGCCAAACTTGACACGAATTTACAGACACTAGCGCCCTCTGCCGGCCAGAAGACAAACTAAACACGGTTTTATAGACACTAGCGCCCTCTGCCGGCCAGACGCCAAACTTGACACGAATTTACAGACACTAGCGCCACCTGCCGGCCAGAAGCCACACTTAACACGGTTTTATAGACACTAGCGCCCTCTGCCGGCCAGACGCCAAACTTGACACGAATTTACAGACACTAGCGCCCTCTGCCGGCCAGAAGCCACACTTAACACGGTTTTATAGACACTAGTGCCCTCTACCGGCCAGACGCCAAACTTGACACGAATTTACAGACACTAGCGCCACCTGCCGGCCAGAAGCCACACTTAACACGGTTTTATAGACACTAGCGCCCTCTGCCGGCCAGGCGCCAAACTTGACACGGTTTTTTTTTTTCGATGTTATTACTATTTCATACAACTTTTATATGTTACACCTCGACAAGTTCTTATATCCTACCGGCCAGAAGAAAAACTAAACACGGTTTTATAGACACTAGCGCCACCTGCCGGCAAGAAGACAAACTAAACACGGTTTTATAGACACTAGCGCCCTCTGCCGGCCTGAAGCCACGCTTAACACGGTTTTATACACACTAGCGCCACCTGCCGGCCAGAAGACAAACTAAACACGGTTTTATAGACACTAGCGCCCTCTGCCAGCCAGACGCCAAACTTGACACGAATTTACAGACACTAGCGCCCTCTGCCGGCCAGAAGACAAACTAAACACGGTTTTATAGACACTAGCGCCCTCTGCCGGCCAGACGCCAAACTTGACACGAATTTACAGACACTAGCGCCACCTGCCGGCCAGAAGCCACACTTAACACGGTTTTATAGACACTAGCGCCCTCTGCCGGCCAGGCGCCAAACTTGCACGAATTCACAGACACTAGCGCCACCTGCCGGCCAGAAGCCACACTTAACACGGTTTTATAGACACTAGCGCCCTCTGCCGGCCAGGCGCCAAACTTGACACGGTTTTTTTTTTTCGATGTTATTACTATTTCATACAACTTTTATATGTTACACCTCGACAAGTTCTTATATCCTACCGGCCAGAAGAAAAACTAAACACGGTTTTATAGACACTAGCGCCACCTGCCGGCAAGAAGACAAACTAAACACGGTTTTATAGACACTAGCGCCCTCTGCCGGCCTGAAGCCACGCTTAACACGGTTTTATACACACTAGCGCCACCTGCCGGCCAGAAGACAAACTAAACACGGTTTTATAGACACTAGCGCCCTCTGCCAGCCAGACGCCAAACTTGACACGAATTTACAGACACTAGCGCCCTCTGCCGGCCAGAAGACAAACTAAACACGGTTTTATAGACACTAGCGCCCTCTGCCGGCCAGACGCCAAACTTGACACGAATTTACAGACACTAACGCCACCTGCCGGCCAGAAGCCACACTTAACACGGTTTTATAGACACTAGCGCCCTCTGCCGGCCAGGCGCCAAACTTGCACGAATTCACAGACACTAGCGCCACCTGCCGGCCAGAAGCCACACTTAACACGGTTTTATAGACACTAGCCCCCTCTGCCGGCCAGAAGACAAACTAAACACGGTTTTATAGACACTAGCGCCACCTGCCGGCCAGAAGCCACACTTAACACGGTTTTATAGACACTAGCGCCCTCTGCCGGCCAGGCGCCAAACTTGACACGGTTTTTTTTTTTCGATGTTATTACTATTTCATACAACTTTTATATGTTACACCTCGACAAGTTCTTATATCCTACCGGCCAGAAGAAAAACTAAACACGGTTTTATAGACACTAGCGCCACCTGCCGGCAAGAAGACAAACTAAACACGGTTTTATAGACACTAGCGCCCTCTGCCGGCCTGAAGCCACGCTTAACACGGTTTTATACACACTAGCGCCACCTGCCGGCCAGAAGACAAACTAAACACGGTTTTATAGACACTAGCGCCCTCTGCCAGCCAGACGCCAAACTTGACACGAATTTACAGACACTAGCGCCCTCTGCCGGCCAGAAGACAAACTAAACACGGTTTTATAGACACTAGCGCCCTCTGCCGGCCAGACGCCAAACTTGACACGAATTTACAGACACTAGCGCCACCTGCCGGCCAGAAGCCACACTTAACACGGTTTTATAGACACTAGCGCCCTCTGCCGGCCAGAAGACAAACTAAACACGGTTTTATAGACACTAGCGCCCTCTGCCGGCCAGGCGCCAAACTTGACACGAATTTACAGACACTAGCGCCACCTGCCGGCCAGAAGCCACACTTAACACGGTTTTATAGACACTAGCGCCCTCTGCCGGCCAGGCGCCAAACTTGACACGAATTTACAGACACTAGCGCCCTCTGCCGGCCAGAAGCCACACTTAACACGGTTTTATAGACACTAGTGCCCTCTACCGGCCAGACGCCAAACTTGACACGAATTTACAGACACTAGCGCCACCTGCCGGCCAGAAGCCACACTTAACACGGTTTTATAGACACTAGCGCCCTCTGCCGGCCAGGCGCCAAACTTGACACGGTTTTTTTTTTTCGATGTTATTACTATTTCATACAACTTTTATATGTTACACCTCGACAAGTTCTTATATCCTACCGGCCAGAAGAAAAACTAAACACGGTTTTATAGACACTAGCGCCACCTGCCGGCAAGAAGACAAACTAAACACGGTTTTATAGACACTAGCGCCCTCTGCCGGCCTGAAGCCACGCTTAACACGGTTTTATACACACTAGCGCCACCTGCCGGCCAGAAGACAAACTAAACACGGTTTTATAGACACTAGCGCCCTCTGCCAGCCAGACGCCAAACTTGACACGAATTTACAGACACTAGCGCCCTCTGCCGGCCAGAAGACAAACTAAACACGGTTTTATAGACACTAGCGCCCTCTGCCGGCCAGACGCCAAACTTGACACGAATTTACAGACACTAGCGCCACCTGCCGGCCAGAAGCCACACTTAACACGGTTTTATAGACACTAGCGCCCTCTGCCGGCCAGACGCCAAACTTGACACGAATTTACAGACACTAGCGCCCTCTGCCGGCCAGAAGCCACACTTAACACGGTTTTATAGACACTAGTGCCCTCTACCGGCCAGACGCCAAACTTGACACGAATTTACAGACACTAGCGCCACCTGCCGGCCAGAAGCCACACTTAACACGGTTTTATAAACACTAGCGCCCTCTGCCGGCCAGGCGCCAAACTTGACACGGTTTTTTTTTTCGATGTTATTACTATTTCATACAACTTTTATATGTTACACCTCGACAAGTTCTTATATCCTACCGGCCAGAAGAAAAACTAAACACGGTTTTATAGACACTAGCGCCACCTGCCGGCAAGAAGACAAACTAAACACGGTTTTATAGACACTAGCGCCCTCTGCCGGCCTGAAGCCACGCTTAACACGGTTTTATACACACTAGCGCCACCTGCCGGCCAGAAGACAAACTAAACACGGTTTTATAGACACTAGCGCCCTCTGCCAGCCAGACGCCAAACTTGACACGAATTTACAGACACTAGCGCCCTCTGCCGGCCAGAAGACAAACTAAACACGGTTTTATAGACACTAGCGCCCTCTGCCGGCCAGACGCCAAACTTGACACGAATTTACAGACACTAGCGCCACCTGCCGGCCAGAAGCCACACTTAACACGGTTTTATAGACACTAGCGCCCTCTGCCGGCCAGGCGCCAAACTTGCACGAATTCACAGACACTAGCGCCACCTGCCTGCCAGAAGCCACACTTAACACGGTTTTATAGACACTAGCGCCCTCTGCCGGCCAGAAGACAAACTAAACACGGTTTTATAGACACTAGCGCCCTCTGCCGGCCAGGCGCCAAACTTGACACGAATTTACAGACACTAGCGCCCTCTGCCGGCCAGAAGCCACACTTAACACGGTTTTATAGACACTAGTGCCCTCTACCGGCCAGACGCCAAACTTGACACGAATTTACAGACACTAGCGCCACCTGCCGGCCAGAAGCCACACTTAACACGGTTTTATAGACACTAGCGCCCTCTGCCGGCCAGGCGCCAAACTTGACACGGTTTTTTTTTTTCGATTTTATTACTATTTCATACAACTTTTATATGTTACACCTCGACAAGTTCTTATATCCTACCGGCCAGAAGAAAAACTAAACACGGTTTTATAGACACTAGCGCCACCTGCCGGCAAGAAGACAAACTAAACACGGTTTTATAGACACTAGCGCCCTCTGCCGGCCTGAAGCCACGCTTAACACGGTTTTATACACACTAGCGCCACCTGCCGGCCAGAAGACAAACTAAACACGGTTTTATAGACACTAGCGCCCTCTGCCAGCCAGACGCCAAACTTGACACGAATTTACAGACACTAGCGCCCTCTGCCGGCCAGAAGACAAACTAAACACGGTTTTATAGACACTAGCGCCCTCTGCCGGCCAGACGCCAAACTTGACACGAATTTACAGACACTAGCGCCACCTGCCGGCCAGAAGCCACACTTAACACGGTTTTATAGACACTAGCGCCCTCTGCCGGCCAGACGCCAAACTTGACACGAATTTACAGACACTAGCGCCCTCTGCCGGCCAGAAGCCACACTTAACACGGTTTTATAGACACTAGTGCCCTCTACCGGCCAGACGCCAAACTTGACACGAATTTACAGACACTAGCGCCACCTGCCGGCCAGAAGCCACACTTAACACGGTTTTATAGACACTAGCGCCCTCTGCCGGCCAGGCGCCAAACTTGACACGGTTTTTTTTTTCGATGTTATTACTATTTCATACAACTTTTATATGTTACACCTCGACAAGTTCTTATATCCTACCGGCCAGAAGAAAAACTAAACACGGTTTTATAGACACTAGCGCCACCTGCCGGCAAGAAGACAAACTAAACACGGTTTTATAGACACTAGCGCCCTCTGCCGGCCTGAAGCCACGCTTAACACGGTTTTATACACACTAGCGCCACCTGCCGGCCAGAAGACAAACTAAACACGGTTTTATAGACACTAGCGCCCTCTGCCAGCCAGACGCCAAACTTGACACGAATTTACAGACACTAGCGCCCTCTGCCGGCCAGAAGACAAACTAAACACGGTTTTATAGACACTAGCGCCCTCTGCCGGCCAGACGCCAAACTTGACACGAATTTACAGACACTAGCGCCACCTGCCGGCCAGAAGCCACACTTAACACGGTTTTATAGACACTAGCGCCCTCTGCCGGCCAGGCGCCAAACTTGCACGAATTCACAGACACTAGCGCCACCTGCCGGCCAGAAGCCACACTTAACACGGTTTTATAGACACTAGCGCCCTCTGCCGGCCAGAAGACAAACTAAACACGGTTTTATAGACACTAGCGCCCTCTGCCGGCCAGGCGCCAAACTTGACACGAATTTACAGACACTAGCGCCCTCTGCCGGCCAGAAGCCACACTTAACACGGTTTTAGAGACACTAGTGCCCTCTACCGGCCAGACGCCAAACTTGACACGAATTTACAGACACTAGCGCCACCTGCCGGCCAGAAGCCACACTTAACACGGTTTTATAGACACTAGCGCCCTCTGCCGGCCAGGCGCCAAACTTGACACGGTTTTTTTTTTTCGATGTTATTACTATTTCATACAACTTTTATATGTTACACCTCGACAAGTTCTTATATCCTACCGGCCAGAAGAAAAACTAAACACGGTTTTATAGACACTAGCGCCACCTGCCGGCAAGAAGACAAACTAAACACGGTTTTATAGACACTAGCGCCCTCTGCCGGCCTGAAGCCACGCTTAACACGGTTTTATACACACTAGCGCCACCTGCCGGCCAGAAGACAAACTAAACACGGTTTTATAGACACTAGCGCCCTCTGCCAGCCAGACGCCAAACTTGACACGAATTTACAGACACTAGCGCCCTCTGCCGGCCAGAAGACAAACTAAACACGGTTTTATAGACACTAGCGCCCTCTGCCGGCCAGACGCCAAACTTGACACGAATTTACAGACACTAGCGCCACCTGCCGGCCAGAAGCCACACTTAACACGGTTTTATAGACACTAGCGCCCTCTGCCGGCCAGACGCCAAACTTGACACGAATTTACAGACACTAGCGCCCTCTGCCGGCCAGAAGCCACACTTAACACGGTTTTATAGACACTAGTGCCCTCTACCGGCCAGACGCCAAACTTGACACGAATTTACAGACACTAGCGCCACCTGCCGGCCAGAAGCCACACTTAACACGGTTTTATAGACACTAGCGCCCTCTGCCGGCCAGGCGCCAAACTTGACACGGTTTTTTTTTTTCGATGTTATTACTATTTCATACAACTTTTATATGTTACACCTCGACAAGTTCTTATATCCTACCGGCCAGAAGAAAAACTAAACACGGTTTTATAGACACTAGCGCCACCTGCCGGCAAGAAGACAAACTAAACACGGTTTTATAGACACTAGCGCCCTCTGCCGGCCTGAAGCCACGCTTAACACGGTTTTATACACACTAGCGCCACCTGCCGGCCAGAAGACAAACTAAACACGGTTTTATAGACACTAGCGCCCTCTGCCAGCCAGACGCCAAACTTGACACGAATTTACAGACACTAGCGCCCTCTGCCGGCCAGAAGACAAACTAAACACGGTTTTATAGACACTAGCGCCCTCTGCCGGCCAGACGCCAAACTTGACACGAATTTACAGACACTAGCGCCACCTGCCGGCCAGAAGCCACACTTAACACGGTTTTATAGACACTAGCGCCCTCTGCCGGCCAGGCGCCAAACTTGCACGAATTCACAGACACTAGCGCCACCTGCCGGCCAGAAGCCACACTTAACACGGTTTTATAGACACTAGCGCCCTCTGCCGGCCAGAAGACAAACTAAACACGGTTTTATAGACACTAGCGCCCTCTGCCGGCCAGGCGCCAAACTTGACACGAATTTACAGACACTAGCGCCCTCTGCCGGCCAGAAGCCACACTTAACACGGTTTTATAGACACTAGTGCCCTCTACCGGCCAGACGCCAAACTTGACACGAATTTACAGACACTAGCGCCACCTGCCGGCCAGAAGCCACACTTAACACGGTTTTATAGACACTAGCGCCCTCTGCCGGCCAGGCGCCAAACTTGACACGGTTTTTTTTTTTCGATGTTATTACTATTTCATACAACTTTTATATGTTACACCTCGACAAGTTCTTATATCCTACCGGCCAGAAGAAAAACTAAACACGGTTTTATAGACACTAGCGCCACCTGCCGGCAAGAAGACAAACTAAACACGGTTTTATAGACACTAGCGCCCTCTGCCGGCCTGAAGCCACGCTTAACACGGTTTTATACACACTAGCGCCACCTGCCGGCCAGAAGACAAACTAAACACGGTTTTATAGACACTAGCGCCCTCTGCCAGCCAGACGCCAAACTTGACACGAATTTACAGACACTAGCGCCCTCTGCCGGCCAGAAGACAAACTAAACACGGTTTTATAGACACTAGCGCCCTCTGCCGGCCAGACGCCAAACTTGACACGAATTTACAGACACTAGCGCCACCTGCCGGCCAGAAGCCACACTTAACACGGTTTTATAGACACTAGCGCCCTCTGCCGGCCAGACGCCAAACTTGACACGAATTTACAGACACTAGCGCCCTCTGCCGGCCAGAAGCCACACTTAACACGGTTTTATAGACACTAGTGCCCTCTACCGGCCAGACGCCAAACTTGACACGAATTTACAGACACTAGCGCCACCTGCCGGCCAGAAGCCACACTTAACACGGTTTTATAGACACTAGCGCCCTCTGCCGGCCAGGCGCCAAACTTGACACGGTTTTTTTTTTTCGATGTTATTACTATTTCATACAACTTTTATATGTTACACCTCGACAAGTTCTTATATCCTACCGGCCAGAAGAAAAACTAAACACGGTTTTATAGACACTAGCGCCACCTGCCGGCAAGAAGACAAACTAAACACGGTTTTATAGACACTAGCGCCCTCTGCCGGCCTGAAGCCACGCTTAACACGGTTTTATACACACTAGCGCCACCTGCCGGCCAGAAGACAAACTAAACACGGTTTTATAGACACTAGCGCCCTCTGCCAGCCAGACGCCAAACTTGACACGAATTTACAGACACTAGCGCCCTCTGCCGGCCAGAAGACAAACTAAACACGGTTTTATAGACACTAGCGCCCTCTGCCGGCCAGACGCCAAACTTGACACGAATTTACAGACACTAGCGCCACCTGCCGGCCAGAAGCCACACTTAACACGGTTTTATAGACACTAGCGCCCTCTGCCGGCCAGGCGCCAAACTTGCACGAATTCACAGACACTAGCGCCACCTGCCGGCCAGAAGCCACACTTAACACGGTTTTATAGACACTAGCGCCCTCTGCCGGCCAGAAGACAAACTAAACACGGTTTTATAGACACTAGCGCCCTCTGCCGGCCAGGCGCCAAACTTGACACGAATTTACAGACACTAGCGCCCTCTGCCGGCCAGAAGCCACACTTAACACGGTTTTATAGACACTAGTGCCCTCTACCGGCCAGACGCCAAACTTGACACGAATTTACAGACACTAGCGCCACCTGCCGGCCAGAAGCCACACTTAACACGGTTTTATAGACACTAGCGCCCTCTGCCGGCCAGGCGCCAAACTTGACACGGTTTTTTTTTTTCGATGTTATTACTATTTCATACAACTTTTATATGTTACACCTCGACAAGTTCTTATATCCTACCGGCCAGAAGAAAAACTAAACACGGTTTTATAGACACTAGCGCCACCTGCCGGCAAGAAGACAAACTAAACACGGTTTTATAGACACTAGCGCCCTCTGCCGGCCTGAAGCCACGCTTAACACGGTTTTATACACACTAGCGCCACCTGCCGGCCAGAAGACAAACTAAACACGGTTTTATAGACACTAGCGCCCTCTGCCAGCCAGACGCCAAACTTGACACGAATTTACAGACACTAGCGCCCTCTGCCGGCCAGAAGACAAACTAAACACGGTTTTATAGACACTAGCGCCCTCTGCCGGCCAGACGCCAAACTTGACACGAATTTACAGACACTAGCGCCACCTGCCGGCCAGAAGCCACACTTAACACGGTTTTATAGACACTAGCGCCCTCTGCCGGCCAGACGCCAAACTTGACACGAATTTACAGACACTAGCGCCCTCTGCCGGCCAGAAGCCACACTTAACACGGTTTTATAGACACTAGTGCCCTCTACCGGCCAGACGCCAAACTTGACACGAATTTACAGACACTAGCGCCACCTGCCGGCCAGAAGCCACACTTAACACGGTTTTATAGACACTAGCGCCCTCTGCCGGCCAGGCGCCAAACTTGACACGGTTTTTTTTTTTCGATGTTATTACTATTTCATACAACTTTTATATGTTACACCTCGACAAGTTCTTATATCCTACCGGCCAGAAGAAAAACTAAACACGGTTTTATAGACACTAGCGCCACCTGCCGGCAAGAAGACAAACTAAACACGGTTTTATAGACACTAGCGCCCTCTGCCGGCCTGAAGCCACGCTTAACACGGTTTTATACACACTAGCGCCACCTGCCGGCCAGAAGACAAACTAAACACGGTTTTATAGACACTAGCGCCCTCTGCCAGCCAGACGCCAAACTTGACACGAATTTACAGACACTAGCGCCCTCTGCCGGCCAGAAGACAAACTAAACACGGTTTTATAGACACTAGCGCCCTCTGCCGGCCAGACGCCAAACTTGACACGAATTTACAGACACTAGCGCCACCTGCCGGCCAGAAGCCACACTTAACACGGTTTTATAGACACTAGCGCCCTCTGCCGGCCAGGCGCCAAACTTGCACGAATTCACAGACACTAGCGCCACCTGCCGGCCAGAAGCCACACTTAACACGGTTTTATAGACACTAGCGCCCTCTGCCGGCCAGAAGACAAACTAAACACGGTTTTATAGACACTAGCGCCCTCTGCCGGCCAGGCGCCAAACTTGACACGAATTTACAGACACTAGCGCCCTCTGCCGGCCAGAAGCCACACTTAACACGGTTTTATAGACACTAGTGCCCTCTACCGGCCAGACGCCAAACTTGACACGAATTTACAGACACTAGCGCCACCTGCCGGCCAGAAGCCACACTTAACACGGTTTTATAGACACTAGCGCCCTCTGCCGGCCAGGCGCCAAACTTGACACGGTTTTTTTTTTTCGATGTTATTACTATTTCATACAACTTTTATATGTTACACCTCGACAAGTTCTTATATCCTACCGGCCAGAAGAAAAACTAAACACGGTTTTATAGACACTAGCGCCACCTGCCGGCAAGAAGACAAACTAAACACGGTTTTATAGACACTAGCGCCCTCTGCCGGCCTGAAGCCACGCTTAACACGGTTTTATACACACTAGCGCCACCTGCCGGCCAGAAGACAAACTAAACACGGTTTTATAGACACTAGCGCCCTCTGCCAGCCAGACGCCAAACTTGACACGAATTTACAGACACTAGCGCCCTCTGCCGGCCAGAAGACAAACTAAACACGGTTTTATAGACACTAGCGCCCTCTGCCGGCCAGACGCCAAACTTGACACGAATTTACAGACACTAGCGCCACCTGCCGGCCAGAAGCCACACTTAACACGGTTTTATAGACACTAGCGCCCTCTGCCGGCCAGGCGCCAAACTTGCACGAATTCACAGACACTAGCGCCACCTGCCGGCCAGAAGCCACACTTAACACGGTTTTATAGACACTAGCGCCCTCTGCCGGCCAGAAGACAAACTAAACACGGTTTTATAGACACTAGCGCCACCTGCCGGCCAGAAGCCACACTTAACACGGTTTTATAGACACTAGCGCCCTCTGCCGGCCAGGCGCCAAACTTGACACGGTTTTTTTTTTTCGATGTTATTACTATTTCATACAACTTTTATATGTTACACCTCGACAAGTTCTTATATCCTACCGGCCAGAAGAAAAACTAAACACGGTTTTATAGACACTAGCGCCACCTGCCGGCAAGAAGACAAACTAAACACGGTTTTATAGACACTAGCGCCCTCTGCCGGCCTGAAGCCACGCTTAACACGGTTTTATACACACTAGCGCCACCTGCCGGCCAGAAGACAAACTAAACACGGTTTTATAGACACTAGCGCCCTCTGCCAGCCAGACGCCAAACTTGACACGAATTTACAGACACTAGCGCCCTCTGCCGGCCAGAAGACAAACTAAACACGGTTTTATAGACACTAGCGCCCTCTGCCGGCCAGACGCCAAACTTGACACGAATTTACAGACACTAGCGCCACCTGCCGGCCAGAAGCCACACTTAACACGGTTTTATAGACACTAGCGCCCTCTGCCGGCCAGAAGACAAACTAAACACGGTTTTATAGACACTAGCGCCCTCTGCCGGCCAGGCGCCAAACTTGACACGAATTTACAGACACTAGCGCCACCTGCCGGCCAGAAGCCACACTTAACACGGTTTTATAGACACTAGCGCCCTCTGCCGGCCAGGCGCCAAACTTGACACGAATTTACAGACACTAGCGCCCTCTGCCGGCCAGAAGCCACACTTAACACGGTTTTATAGACACTAGTGCCCTCTACCGGCCAGACGCCAAACTTGACACGAATTTACAGACACTAGCGCCACCTGCCGGCCAGAAGCCACACTTAACACGGTTTTATAGACACTAGCGCCCTCTGCCGGCCAGGCGCCAAACTTGACACGGTTTTTTTTTTCGATGTTATTACTATTTCATACAACTTTTATATGTTACACCTCGACAAGTTCTTATATCCTACCGGCCAGAAGAAAAACTAAACACGGTTTTATAGACACTAGCGCCACCTGCCGGCAAGAAGACAAACTAAACACGGTTTTATAGACACTAGCGCCCTCTGCCGGCCTGAAGCCACGCTTAACACGGTTTTATACACACTAGCGCCACCTGCCGGCCAGAAGACAAACTAAACACGGTTTTATAGACACTAGCGCCCTCTGCCAGCCAGACGCCAAACTTGACACGAATTTACAGACACTAGCGCCCTCTGCCGGCCAGAAGACAAACTAAACACGGTTTTATAGACACTAGCGCCCTCTGCCGGCCAGACGCCAAACTTGACACGAATTTACAGACACTAGCGCCACCTGCCGGCCAGAAGCCACACTTAACACGGTTTTATAGACACTAGCGCCCTCTGCCGGCCAGGCGCCAAACTTGCACGAATTCACAGACACTAGCGCCACCTGCCGGCCAGAAGCCACACTTAACACGGTTTTATAGACACTAGCGCCCTCTGCCGGCCAAAAGACAAACTAAACACGGTTTTATAGACACTAGCGCCCTCTGCCGGCCAGGCGCCAAACTTGACACGAATTTACAGACACTAGCGCCACCTGCCGGCCAGAAGCCACACTTAACACGGTTTTATAGACACTAGCGCCCTCTGCCGGCCAGACGCCAAACTTGACACGAATTTACAGACACTAGCGCCCTCTGCCGGCCAGAAGCCACACTTAACACGGTTTTATAGACACTAGTGCCCTCTACCGGCCAGACGCCAAACTTGACACGAATTTACAGACACTAGCGCCACCTGCCGGCCAGAAGCCACACTTAACACGGTTTTATAGACACTAGCGCCCTCTGCCGGCCAGGCGCCAAACTTGACACGGTTTTTTTTTTTCGATGTTATTACTATTTCATACAACTTTTATATGTTACACCTCGACAAGTTCTTATATCCTACCGGCCAGAAGAAAAACTAAACACGGTTTTATAGACACTAGCGCCACCTGCCGGCAAGAAGACAAACTAAACACGGTTTTATAGACACTAGCGCCCTCTGCCGGCCTGAAGCCACGCTTAACACGGTTTTATACACACTAGCGCCACCTGCCGGCCAGAAGACAAACTAAACACGGTTTTATAGACACTAGCGCCCTCTGCCAGCCAGACGCCAAACTTGACACGAATTTACAGACACTAGCGCCCTCTGCCGGCCAGAAGACAAACTAAACACGGTTTTATAGACACTAGCGCCCTCTGCCGGCCAGACGCCAAACTTGACACGAATTTACAGACACTAGCGCCACCTGCCGGCCAGAAGCCACACTTAACACGGTTTTATAGACACTAGCGCCCTCTGCCGGCCAGGCGCCAAACTTGCACGAATTCACAGACACTAGCGCCACCTGCCGGCCAGAAGCCACACTTAACACGGTTTTATAGACACTAGCGCCCTCTGCCGGCCAGAAGACAAACTAAACACGGTTTTATAGACACTAGCGCCCTCTGCCGGCCAGGCGCCAAACTTGACACGAATTTACAGACACTAGCGCCACCTGCCGGCCAGAAGCCACACTTAACACGGTTTTATAGACACTAGCGCCCTCTGCCGGCCAGACGCCAAACTTGACACGAATTTACAGACACTAGCGCCCTCTGCCGGCCAGAAGCCACACTTAACACGGTTTTATAGACACTAGTGCCCTCTACCGGCCAGACGCCAAACTTGACACGAATTTACAGACACTAGCGCCACCTGCCGGCCAGAAGCCACACTTAACACGGTTTTATAGACACTAGCGCCCTCTGCCGGCCAGGCGCCAAACTTGACACGGTTTTTTTTTTCGATGTTATTACTATTTCATACAACTTTTATATGTTACACCTCGACAAGTTCTTATATCCTACCGGCCAGAAGAAAAACTAAACACGGTTTTATAGACACTAGCGCCACCTGCCGGCCAGAAGACAAACTAAACACGGTTTTATAGACACTAGCGCCCTCTGCCAGCCAGACGCCAAACTTGACACGAATTTACAGACACTAGCGCCCTCTGCCGGCCAGAAGACAAACTAAACACGGTTTTATAGACACTAGCGCCCTCTGCCGGCCAGACGCCAAACTTGACACGAATTTACAGACACTAGCGCCACCTGCCGGCCAGAAGCCACACTTAACACGGTTTTATAGACACTAGCGCCCTCTGCCGGCCAGGCGCCAAACTTGCACGAATTCACAGACACTAGCGCCACCTGCCGGCCAGAAGCCACACTTAACACGGTTTTATAGACACTAGCGCCCTCTGCCGGCCAGAAGACAAACTAAACACGGTTTTATAGACACTAGCGCCCTCTGCCGGCCAGGCGCCAAACTTGACACGAATTTACAGACACTAGCGCCACCTGCCGGCCAGAAGCCACACTTAACACGGTTTTATAGACACTAGCGCCCTCTGCCGGCCAGACGCCAAACTTGACACGAATTTACAGACACTAGCGCCACCTGCCGGCCAGAAGCCACACTTAACACGGTTTTATAGACACTAGCGCCCTCTGCCGGCCAGGCGCCAAACTTGACACGGTTTTTTTTTTTCGATGTTATTACTATTTCATACAACTTTTATATGTTACACCTCGACAAGTTCTTATATCCTACCGGCCAGAAGAAAAACTAAACACGGTTTTATAGACACTAGCGCCACCTGCCGGCAAGAAGACAAACTAAACACGGTTTTATAGACACTAGCGCCCTCTGCCGGCCTGAAGCCACGCTTAACACGGTTTTATACACACTAGCGCCACCTGCCGGCCAGAAGACAAACTAAACACGGTTTTATAGACACTAGCGCCCTCTGCCAGCCAGACGCCAAACTTGACACGAATTTACAGACACTAGCGCCCTCTGCCGGCCAGAAGACAAACTAAACACGGTTTTATAGACACTAGCGCCCTCTGCCGGCCAGACGCCAAACTTGACACGAATTTACAGACACTAGCGCCACCTGCCGGCCAGAAGCCACACTTAACACGGTTTTATAGACACTAGCGCCCTCTGCCGGCCAGGCGCCAAACTTGACACGGTTTTTTTTTTTCGATGTTATTACTATTTCATACAACTTTTATATGTTACACCTCGACAAGTTCTTATATCCTACCGGCCAGAAGAAAAACTAAACACGGTTTTATAGACACTAGCGCCACCTGCCGGCAAGAAGACAAACTAAACACGGTTTTATAGACACTAGCGCCCTCTGCCGGCCTGAAGCCACGCTTAACACGGTTTTATACACACTAGCGCCACCTGCCGGCCAGAAGACAAACTAAACACGGTTTTATAGACACTAGCGCCCTCTGCCAGCCAGACGCCAAACTTGACACGAATTTACAGACACTAGCGCCCTCTGCCGGCCAGAAGACAAACTAAACACGGTTTTATAGACACTAGCGCCCTCTGCCGGCCAGACGCCAAACTTGACACGAATTTACAGACACTAGCGCCACCTGCCGGCCAGAAGCCACACTTAACACGGTTTTATAGACACTAGCGCCCTCTGCCGGCCAGGCGCCAAACTTGACACGGTTTTATAGACACTAGCGCCACCTGCCGGCCAGAAGACAAACTTAACACGGTTTTATAGACACTAGCGCCCTCTGCCGGCCAGGCGCCAAACTTGCACGAATTCACAGACACTAGCGCCACCTGCCGGCCAGAAGCCACACTTAACACGGTTTTATAGACACTAGCGCCCTCTGCCGGCCAGAAGACAAACTAAACACGGTTTTATAGACACTAGCGCCACCTGCCGGCCAGAAGCCACACTTAACACGGTTTTATAGACACTAGCGCCCTCTGCCGGCCAGGCGCCAAACTTGACACGGTTTTTTTTTTTCGATGTTATTACTATTTCATACAACTTTTATATGTTACACCTCGACAAGTTCTTATATCCTACCGGCCAGAAGAAAAACTAAACACGGTTTTATAGACACTAGCGCCACCTGCCGGCAAGAAGACAAACTAAACACGGTTTTATAGACACTAGCGCCCTCTGCCGGCCTGAAGCCACGCTTAACACGGTTTTATACACACTAGCGCCACCTGCCGGCCAGAAGACAAACTAAACACGGTTTTATAGACACTAGCGCCCTCTGCCAGCCAGACGCCAAACTTGACACGAATTTACAGACACTAGCGCCCTCTGCCGGCCAGAAGACAAACTAAACACGGTTTTATAGACACTAGCGCCCTCTGCCGGCCAGACGCCAAACTTGACACGAATTTACAGACACTAGCGCCACCTGCCGGCCAGAAGCCACACTTAACACGGTTTTATAGACACTAGCGCCCTCTGCCGGCCAGACGCCAAACTTGACACGAATTTACAGACACTAGCGCCCTCTGCCGGCCAGAAGCCACACTTAACACGGTTTTATAGACACTAGTGCCCTCTACCGGCCAGACGCCAAACTTGACACGAATTTACAGACACTAGCGCCACCTGCCGGCCAGAAGCCACACTTAACACGGTTTTATAGACACTAGCGCCCTCTGCCGGCCAGGCGCCAAACTTGACACGGTTTTTTTTTTCGATGTTATTACTATTTCATACAACTTTTATATGTTACACCTCGACAAGTTCTTATATCCTACCGGCCAGAAGAAAAACTAAACACGGTTTTATAGACACTAGCGCCACCTGCCGGCAAGAAGACAAACTAAACACGGTTTTATAGACACTAGCGCCCTCTGCCGGCCTGAAGCCACGCTTAACACGGTTTTATACACACTAGCGCCACCTGCCGGCCAGAAGACAAACTAAACACGGTTTTATAGACACTAGCGCCCTCTGCCAGCCAGACGCCAAACTTGACACGAATTTACAGACACTAGCGCCCTCTGCCGGCCAGAAGACAAACTAAACACGGTTTTATAGACACTAGCGCCCTCTGCCGGCCAGACGCCAAACTTGACACGAATTTACAGACACTAGCGCCACCTGCCGGCCAGAAGCCACACTTAACACGGTTTTATAGACACTAGCGCCCTCTGCCGGCCAGGCGCCAAACTTGCACGAATTCACAGACACTAGCGCCACCTGCCTGCCAGAAGCCACACTTAACACGGTTTTATAGACACTAGCGCCCTCTGCCGGCCAGAAGACAAACTAAACACGGTTTTATAGACACTAGCGCCCTCTGCCGGCCAGGCGCCAAACTTGACACGAATTTACAGACACTAGCGCCCTCTGCCGGCCAGAAGCCACACTTAACACGGTTTTATAGACACTAGTGCCCTCTACCGGCCAGACGCCAAACTTGACACGAATTTACAGACACTAGCGCCACCTGCCGGCCAGAAGCCACACTTAACACGGTTTTATAGACACTAGCGCCCTCTGCCGGCCAGGCGCCAAACTTGACACGGTTTTTTTTTTTCGATGTTATTACTATTTCATACAACTTTTATATGTTACACCTCGACAAGTTCTTATATCCTACCGGCCAGAAGAAAAACTAAACACGGTTTTATAGACACTAGCGCCACCTGCCGGCAAGAAGACAAACTAAACACGGTTTTATAGACACTAGCGCCCTCTGCCGGCCTGAAGCCACGCTTAACACGGTTTTATACACACTAGCGCCACCTGCCGGCCAGAAGACAAACTAAACACGGTTTTATAGACACTAGCGCCCTCTGCCAGCCAGACGCCAAACTTGACACGAATTTACAGACACTAGCGCCCTCTGCCGGCCAGAAGACAAACTAAACACGGTTTTATAGACACTAGCGCCCTCTGCCGGCCAGACGCCAAACTTGACACGAATTTACAGACACTAGCGCCACCTGCCGGCCAGAAGCCACACTTAACACGGTTTTATAGACACTAGCGCCCTCTGCCGGCCAGACGCCAAACTTGACACGAATTTACAGACACTAGCGCCCTCTGCCGGCCAGAAGCCACACTTAACACGGTTTTATAGACACTAGTGCCCTCTACCGGCCAGACGCCAAACTTGACACGAATTTACAGACACTAGCGCCACCTGCCGGCCAGAAGCCACACTTAACACGGTTTTATAGACACTAGCGCCCTCTGCCGGCCAGGCGCCAAACTTGACACGGTTTTTTTTTTTCGATGTTATTACTATTTCATACAACTTTTATATGTTACACCTCGACAAGTTCTTATATCCTACCGGCCAGAAGAAAAACTAAACACGGTTTTATAGACACTAGCGCCACCTGCCGGCAAGAAGACAAACTAAACACGGTTTTATAGACACTAGCGCCCTCTGCCGGCCTGAAGCCACGCTTAACACGGTTTTATACACACTAGCGCCACCTGCCGGCCAGAAGACAAACTAAACACGGTTTT
>NW_026614117.1:0-27334 GCF_026230105.1 Diorhabda sublineata | reverse complement strand
TAACTCAAAAAATAACAAAAAAACCCAAAAATTAGCCTGAAAAACCTAAAAATTAGCCAGAAAAACTCAAAAATTAGCCAAAAAATCTCAAAAATCAGCCATAAAACCCAAAAAGTTGCCAGAAAAACTCAAAAATTAGCTAGAAAAACTCAAAAATTAGCTAGAAAATCTCAAAAATTAGCCAGAAAAAACCCAAAAATTAGCCAGAAAAAACCCAAAAATTAGCTAGAAAAACTCAAAAATTAGCTAGAAAAACTCAAAAATTATCCAGAAAAACTCAAAAAATTAGCCAAAAAATCTCAAAAATTAGCCATAAAACCCAAAAATTAGCTAGAAAAACTCAAAAATTATCCAGAAAAACTCAAAAATTAGCCAAAAAATCTCAAAAATTAGCCAGAAAAACTCAAAATTCAGCCAAAAAAATCTCAAAAATTAGCCATAACACCCAAAAATTAGCCAGAAAAACCCAAAAATTAGCCAAAAAATCTCAAAAATTAGCCATGAAACCCAAAAATTAGGCAGAAAAACTCAAAATTTAGCCAGAAAAAACTCAAAAATTAGCCAAAAAAATCTCAAAAATTAGCCATAAAACCCAAAAATTAGCCTGAAAAACCTAAAAATTAGCCTGAAAAACTCAAAAATTAGCCAAAAAAACCCAAAAATTAGCCTGAAAAACCCAAAAATTAGCCAGAAAAACTCAAAAATTAGCCAAAAAATCTCAAAAATCAGCCATAAAAACCCAAAAAGTTGCCAGAAAAACCCAAAAATTAGCCAGAAAAACTCAAAAATTAGCTAGAAAAACTTAAAAATTAGCTAGAAAAACTCAAAAATTAGCTATAAACCCATAAATTAGCCATAAACCCATAAATTAGCCATAAACCCATAAATTAGCCAGAACAACCCAAAATTTAGCCAGAAAAATTCAAAAATTAGCCAAAAAATCTTAAAAATTAGCCATGAAACTCAAAAATTAGCCAGAAAAAACCTAAAAATTAGCCAGAAAAAACTCAAAAATTAGCCATAAAACTCAAAAATTAGCCAAAAAAATCTCAAAAATTGGCCATAAATCGCGAAAATTAGCCATAAAACCCAAAAATTATCCTGAAAAACCTAAAAATTAGCCAGAAAAACTCAAAAATTAGCCAAAAAAACCCAAAAATTAGCCTGAAAAAACCTAAAAATTAGCCAGAAAATCTCAAAAATTAGTCAAAAAAATCTCAAAAATCAGCCATAAAACCCAAAAAATTTGCCAGAAAAACCCAAAAATTAGCTAGAAAAACCCAAAAATTAGCTAGAAAAACTCAAAAATTAGCTAGAAAATCTCAAAAATTAGCCAGAAAAACCCAAAAATTAGCCAGAAAAACCCAAAAATTAGCTAGAAAAACTCAAAAATTAGCTAGAAAAACTCAAAATTCAGCTAGAAAATCTCAAAAATTAGCCAGAAAAACCCAAAAATTAGCCAGAAAAACCCAAAAATTAGCTAGAAAAACTCAAAAATTAGCTAGAAAAACTCAAAATTCAGCCAGAAAAAGTCAAAAATTATCCAGAAAAACTCAAAATTTAGCCATAAAAACTCAATAATTAGCCAGAAAAACTCAAAAATTAGCCAGACAAACTCAAAAATTAGCCAAAAAAATCTCAAAAATTAGCCATAAAACCCAAAAATTAGCCTGAAAAACCTAAAAATTATCCAGAAAAACTCAAAAATTAGCCAAAAAACCCAAAAATCAGCCTGAAAAACCTAAAAATTAGCCAGAAAAACCCAAAGTTAGCCAGAAAAACTCAAAAATTAGCTAGAAAAACTCAAAAATTAGCTAGAAAAACTCAAAAATTAGCTATAAACCCATAAATTAGCCATAAACCCATAAATTAGCCATAAACCCATAAATTAGCCAGAACAACCCAAAATTTAGCCAGAAAAATTCAAAAATTAGCCAAAAAATCTTAAAAATTAGCCATGAAACTAAAAAATTAGCCAGAAAAACCTAAAAATTAGCCAGAAAAACTCAAAAATTAGCCATAAAACTCAAAAATTAGCCAAAAAATCTCAAAAATTGGCCATAAATCTCGAAAATTAGCCATAAAACCCAAAAATTAGCCTGAAAAACCTGAAAATTAGCCAGAAAAACTCAAAAATTAGCCAAAAAATCTCAAAAAGTAGCCATAAAACCCAAAAATTAGGCCATAAAACCCAAAAATTAGCCAGAAAAAACTCAAAAATTAGCTAGAAAAACTCAAAAACTAGCTAGAAAATCTCAAAAATTAGCCAGAAAAACTCAAAAATTATCCAGAAAAACTCAAAATTCAGCCAGAAAAACTCAAGAATTAGCCAAAAAATCTCAAAAAGTAGCCATAAAACCCAAAAATTAGCCATAAAACCCAAAAATTAGCCAGAAAAAACCCAAAAATTAGCCAGAAAAACTCGAAAATTAGCTAGAAAAACTCAAAATTTAGCCAGAAAAACTCAAAAATTAGCCAAAAAATCTCAAAAATTAGCCATAAAACCCAAAAATTAGCCTGAAAAACCTAAAAATTAGCCTGAAAAACTCAAAAATTAGCCAATTAGCCTGAAAAAACCTGAAAATTAGCCTGAAAAACTCAAAAAATAACCAAAAAAACCCAAAAATTAGCCAGAAAAACTCAAAAATTAGCCAAAAAATCTCAAAAATCAGCCATAAAACCCAAAAAGTTGCCAGAAAAACTCAAAAATTAGCTAGAAAAACTCAAAAATTAGCTAGAAAATCTCAAAAATTAGCCAGAAAAACCCAAAAATTAGCCAGAAAAACCCAAAAATTAGCTAGAAAAACTCAAAAATTAGCTAGAAAAACTCAAAAATTATCCAGAAAAACTCAAAAATTAGCCAAAAAATCTCAAAAATTAGCCATAAAACCCAAAAATTAGCTAGAAAAACTCAAAAATTATCCAGAAAAACTCAAAAATTAGCCAAAAAATCTCAAAAATTAGCCATAAAACCCAAAAATTAGCCAGAAAAACCCAAAAATTAGCCAAAAAATCTCAAAAATTAGCCATAAAACCCAAAAATTAGCCAGAAAAACTCAAAATTCAGCCAAAAAATCTCAAAAATTAGCCATAACACCCAAAAATTAGCCAGAAAAACCCAAAAATTAGCCAGAAAAACCCAAAAATTAGCCAAAAAATCTCAAAAATTAGCCATAAAACCCAAAAATTAGGCAGAAAAACTCAAAATTTAGCCAGAAAAACTCAAAAATTAGCCAAAAAATCTCAAAAATTAGCCATAAAACCCAAAAATTAGCCTGAAAAACCTAAAAATTAGCCTGAAAAACTCAAAAATTAGCCAAAGAACCCAAAAATTAGCCTGAAAAACCCAAAAATTAGCCAGAAAAACTCAAAAATTAGCCAAAAAATCTCAAAAATCAGCCATAAAACCCAAAAAGTTGCCAGAAAAACCCAAAAATTAGCCAGAAAAACTCAAAAATTAGCTAGAAAAACTTAAAAATTAGCTAGAAAAACTCAAAAATTAGCTATAAACCCATAAATTAGCCATAAACCCATAAATTAGCCATAAACCCATAAATTAGCCAGAACAACCCAAAATTTAGCCAGAAAAATTCAAAAATTAGCCAAAAAATCTTAAAAATTAGCCATGAAACTCAAAAATTAGCCAGAAAAACCTAAAAATTAGCTAGAAAAACTCAAAAATTAGCTAGAAAAACTCAAAAATTAGCTAGAAAAACTCAAAAACTAGCTAGAAAATCTCAAAAATTAGCCAGAAAATCCCAAAAATTAGCCAGAAAAACTCGAAATTCAGCCAGAAAAACTCAAAAATTAGCCAAAAAATCTCAAAAAGTAGCCATAAAACCCAAAAATTAGCCATAAAACCCAAAAATTAGCCAGAAAAACCCAAAAATTAGCCAGAAAATCTCAAAAATCAGCCAGAAAAACTCAAAAATTATCCAGAAAAACTCAAAATTCAGCCAGAAAAACTCAAAAATTAGCCAGAAAAACCCAAAAATTAGCCAAAAAATCTCAAAAATTAGCCATAAAACCCAAAAATTAGCCAGAAAACTCAAAATTTAGCCAGAAAAACTCAAAAATTAGCTAGAAAAACTCAAAAACTAGCTAGAAAATCTCAAAAATTAGCCAGAAAAACCCAAAAATTAGCTAGAAAAACTCAAAAATTAGCTAGAAAAACCCAAAAATTAGCCAGAAAAACTCAAAATTTTGCCAGAAAAACTCAAAAATTAGCCAAAAAATCTCAAAAAGTAGCCATAAAACCCAAAAATTAGGCCATAAAACCCAAAAATTAGCCAGAAAAACCCAAAAATTAGCCAGAAAAACCTAAAAATTAGCCTGAAAAACTCAAAAATTAGCCAAAAAACCCAAAAATTAGCCTGAAAAACCCAAAAAGTAGCCATAAAACCCAAAAATTAGCCATAAAACCCAAAAATTAGCCAGAAAAACTCGAAAATTAGCTAGAAAAACTCAAAAACTAGCCATAAAACCCAAAAATTAGCCAGAAAACCTCAAAATTTAGCCAGAAAAACTCAAAAATTAGCCAAAAAATCTCAAAAATTAGCCATAAAACCCAAAAATTAGCCTGAAAAACCTAAAAATTAGCCAGAAAAACTCAAAAATTAGCCAAAAAACCCAAAAATCAGCCCGAAAAACCTAAAAATTAGCCAGAAAATCTCAAAAAGTAGCCATAAAACCCAAAAATTAGCCATAAAAACCCAAAAATTAGCCAGAAAAACCCAAAAATTAGCCAAAAAATCTCAAAAATTAGCCATAAAACCCAAAAATTAGACAGAAAAACCTAAAAATTAGCCAGAAAAACTCAAAAATTAGCCATAAATCTCAAAAATTAGCCATAAAACCCAAAAATTAGCCTGAAAAACCTAAAAATTAGCTTGAAAAACTCAAAAATTAGCCAAAAATCCCAAAAATTAGCCTGAAAACCCCAAAAATTAGCCAGAAAAACTCAAAAATTAGCCAAAAAATCTCAAAAATCAGCCATAAAACCCAAAAAGTTGCCAGAAAAACCCAAAAATTAGCCAGAAAAACTCAAAAATTAGCTAGAAAAACTTAAAAATTAGCTAGAAAAACTCATAAATTAGCTATAAACCCATAAATTAGCCATAAACCCATAAATTAGCCATAAACCCATAAATTTGCCTGAAAAACCCAAAATTTAGCCAGAAAAATTCAAAAATTAGCCAAAAAATCTTAAAAATCAGCCATGAAACTCAAAAATTAGCCAGAAAAAACCTAAAAATTAGCCAGAAAAACTCAAAAATTAGCCATAAAACTCAAAAATTAGCCAAAAAATCTCAAAAATTGGCCATAAATCTCAAAAATTAGCCATAAAACCCAAAAATTAGCCTGAAAAACCTAAAAATTAGCCAGAAAAACTCAAAAATTAGCCAAAAAATCTCGAAAATTAGCCATGAAACCCAAAAATTATCCTGAAAAACCTAAAAATTAGCCAGAAAAACTCAAAAATTAGCCAAAAAACCCAAAAATTAGCCTGAAAAACCTAAAAATTAGCCAAAAAATCTCAAAAATTAGTCAAAAAATCTCAAAAATCAGCCATAAAACCCAAAAATTTGCCAGAAAAACCCAAAAATTAGCTAGAAAAACCCAAAAATTAGCCAGAAAAACCCAAAAATTAGCTAGAAAAACTCAAAAATTAGTCAGAAAAACTCAAAAATTAGCCTGAAAAACCTAAAAATTAGCCAGAAAAACTCAAAAATTAGCCAAAAAACCCAAAAATTAGCCTGAAAAACTCAAAAATTAGCCAAAAAACCCAAAAATCAGCCTGAAAAACCTAAAAATTAGCCAGAAAAACTCAAAAATTAGCTAGAAAAACTCAAAAATTAGCTAGAAAAACTCAAAAATTAGCCAGAAAAACTCAAAATTTAGCCATAAAAACTCAAAAATTAGCCAAAAAATCCCAAAAAGTAGCCATAAAACCCAAAAATTAGCCATAAAACCCAAAAATTAGCCAGAAAACTTCAAAATTTAGCCAGAAAAACTCAAAAATTAGCTAGAAAAACTCAAAAATTAGCCATAAAACCCAAAAATTAGCCAGAAAAACTCAAAAATTAGCCATAAAACCCAAAAATTAGCCAGAAAACCCCAAAAATTAGCCAAAAAAACTCAAAAATTAGCCATAAAATCCAAAAAGTTGCCAGAAAAACCCAAAAATTAGCTAGAAAAACCCAAAAATTAGCCAGAAAAACTCAAAAATTAGCCAGAAAAACCCAAAAATTAGCCAGAAAAACCCAAAAATTAGCCAAATAATCTCAAAAATTAGCCATAAAACCCAAAAATTAGCCAGTAAAAACTCAAAATTTAGCCAGAAAAACTCAAAAATTAGCTAGATAAACTCAAAATTTAGCCAGAAAAACTCAAAAATTAGCCATAAAACCCAAAAATTAGCCATAAAACCCAATAATTAGCCAGAAAAACCCAAAAGTTAGCCAGAAAAACTCAAAAATTAGCTAGAAAAACTCAAAAACTAGCTAGAAAATCTCAAAAATTAGCCAGAAAAACTCAAAAATTATCCAGAAAAACTCAAAATTCAGCCAAAAAAACTCAAAAATTAGCCAAAAAATCTCAAAAAGTAGCCATAAAACCCAAAAATTAGCCATAAAACCCAAAAATTAGCCAGAAAAACTCGAAAAATAGCTAGAAAAACTCAACAACTAGCCATAAAACCCAAAAATTAGCCAGAAAAACTCAAAATTTAGCCAGAAAAACTCAAAAATTAGCCAAAAAATCTCAAAAATTAGCCATAAAACCCAAAAATTAGCCTGAAAAACCTAAAAATTAGCCAGAAAAACTCAAAAATTAGCCAAAAAACCCAAAAATCAGCCTGAAAAACCTAAAAATTAGCCAGAAAAACTTAAAAATTATCCAGAAAAACTCAAAATTCAGCCAGAAAAACTCAAAAATTAGCCAAAAAATCTCAAAAAGTAGCCATAAAACCCAAAAATTAGCCATAAAACCCAAAAATTAGCCAGAAAAACCCAAAAATTAGCCAGAAAAACCCAAAAATTAGCCAAAAAATCTCAAAAATTAGCCATAAAACCCAAAAATTAGCCATAAATCTCAAAAATTAGCCTGAAAAACCTAAAAATTAGCCAGAAAAACTCAAAAATTAGCCAAAAAACCCAAAAATCAGCCTGAAAAACCTAAAAATTAGCCAGAAAAACTTAAAAATTATCCAGAAAAACTCAAAATTCAGCCAGAAAAACTCAAAAATTAGCCAAAAAATCTCGAAAAGTAGCCATAAAACCCAAAAATTAGCCATAAAACCCAAAAATTAGCCAGAAAAACCCAAAAATTAGCCAGAAAAACCCAAAAATTAGCCAAAAAATCTCGAAAATTAGCCATAAAACCCAAAAATTAGCCAGAAAAACTCAAAATTTAGCCAGAAAAACTCAAAAATTAGCCAAAAAATCTCAAAAAAGAGCCATAAAACCCAAAAATTAGCCATAAAACCCAATAATTAGCCAGAAAAACCCAAAAGTTAGCCAGAAAAACTCAAAAATTAGCTAGAAAAACTCAAAAACTAGCTAGAAAATCTCAAAAATTAGCCAGAAAAACTCAAAAATTATCCAGAAAAACTCAAAATTCAGCCAGAAAAACTCAAAAATTAGCCAAAAAATCTCAAAAATTAGCCATAACACCCAAAAATTAGCCAGAAAAACCCAAAAATTAGCCAGAAAAACCCAAAAATTAGCCAAAAAATCTCAAAAATTAGCCATAAAACCCAAAAATTAGGCAGAAAAACTCAAAATTTAGCCAGAAAAACTCAAAAATTAGCAAAAAATCTCAAAAATTAGCCATAAAACCCAAAAATTAGCCTGAAAAACCTAGAAATTAGCCTGAAAAACTCAAAAAACCCAAAAATTAGCCTGAAAAACCCAAAAATTAGCCAGAAAAACTCAAAAATTAGCCAAAAAATCTCAAAAATCAGCCATAAAACCCAAAAAGTTGCCAGAAAAACCCAAAAATTAGCCAGAAAAACTCAAAAATTAGCTAGAAAAACCCAAAAATTAGCTAGAAAAACTCAAAAATTAGTCAGAAAAACTCAAAAATTAGCCTGAAAAACCTAAAAATTAGCCAGAAAAACTCAAAAATTAGCCAAAAAACCCAAAAATTAGCCTGAAAAACTCAAAAATTAGCCAAAAAACCCAAAAATCAGCCTGAAAAACCTAAAAATTAGCCAGAAAAACTCAAAAATTAGCTAGAAAAACTCAAAAATTAGCTAGAAAAACTCAAAAATTAGCCAGAAAAACTCAAAATTTAGCCATAAAAACTCAAAAATTAGCCAAAAAATCCCAAAAAGTAGCCATAAAACCCAAAAATTAGCCATAAAACCCAAAAATTAGCCAGAAAACTTCAAAATTTAGCCAGACAAACTCAAAAATTAGCCAAAAAATCTCAAAAATTAGCCATAAAACCCAGAAATTAGCCATAAAACCCAAAAATTAGCCAGAAAAACTCAAAATTTAGCCAGAAAAACTCAAAAATTAGCTAGAAAAACTCAAAAATTAGCCATAAAACCCAAAAATTAGCCAGAAAAACTCAAAAATTAGCCATAAAACCCAAAAATTAGCCAGAAAACCCCAAAAATTAGCCAAAAAAACTCAAAAATTAGCCATAAAATCCAAAAAGTTGCCAGAAAAACCCAAAAATTAGCTAGAAAAACCCAAAAATTAGCCAGAAAAACTCAAAAATTAGCCAGAAAAACCCAAAAATTAGCCAGAAAAACCCAAAAATTAGCCAAATAATCTCAAAAATTAGCCATAAAACCCAAAAATTAGCCAGTAAAAACTCAAAATTTAGCCAGAAAAACTCAAAAATTAGCTAGATAAACTCAAAATTTAGCCAGAAAAACTCAAAAATTAGCCATAAAACCCAAAAATTAGCCATAAAACCCAATAATTAGCCAGAAAAACCCAAAAGTTAGCCAGAAAAACTCAAAAATTAGCTAGAAAAACTCAAAAACTAGCTAGAAAATCTCAAAAATTAGCCAGAAAAACTCAAAAATTATCCAGAAAAACTCAAAATTCAGCCAAAAAAACTCAAAAATTAGCCAAAAAATCTCAAAAAGTAGCCATAAAACCCAAAAATTAGCCATAAAACCCAAAAATTAGCCAGAAAAACTCGAAAAATAGCTAGAAACACTCAACAACTAGCCATAAAACCCAAAAATTAGCCTGAAAAACCTAAAAATTAGCCAGAAAAACTCAAAAATTAGCCAAAAAATCTCAAAAATTAGCCATAAAACCCAAAAATTAGCCAGAAAAAACTTAAAAATTATCCAGAAAAACTCAAAATTCAGCCAGAAAAACTCAAAAATTAGCCAAAAAATCTCAAAAAGTAGCCATAAAACCCAAAAATTAGCCATAAAACCCAAAAATTAGCCAGAAAAACCCAAAAATTAGCCAGAAAAACCCAAAAATTAGCCAAAAAATCTCGAAAATTAGCCATAAAACCCAAAAATTAGCCAGAAAAACTCAAAATTTAGCCAGAAAAACTCAAAAATTAGCCAAAAAATCTCAAAAAAGAGCCATAAAACCCAAAAATTAGCCATAAAACCCAATAATTAGCCAGAAAAACCCAAAAGTTAGCCAGAAAAACTCAAAAATCAGCTAGAAAAACTCAAAAACTAGCTAGAAAATCTCAAAAATTAGCCAGAAAAACTCAAAAATTATCCAGAAAAACTCAAAATTCAGCCAGAAAAACTCAAAAATTAGCCAGAAAAACTCAAAAATTAGCTAGAAAAACTCAAAAATTAGCCATAAAACCCAAAAATTAGCCAGAAAAACTCAAAAATTAGCCATAAAACCCAAAAATTAGCCAGAAAACCCCAAAAATTAGCCAAAAAAACTCAAAAATTAGCCATAAAATCCAAAAAGTTGCCAGAAAAACCCAAAAATTAGCTAGAAAAACCCAAAAATCATCCAGAAAAACTCAAAATTCAGCCAAAAAAACTCAAAAATTAGCCAAAAAATCTCAAAAAGTAGCCATAAAACCCAAAAATTAGCCATAAAACCCAAAAATTAGCCAGAAAAACTCGAAAAATAGCTAGAAAAACTCAACAACTAGCCATAAAACCCAAAAATTAGCCAGAAAAACTCAAAATTTAGCCAGAAAAACTCAAAAAATAGCCAAAAAATCTCAAAAATTAGCCATAAAACCCAAAAATTAGCCTGAAAAACCTAAAAATTAGCCAGAAAAACTCAAAAATTAGCCAAAAAACCCAAAAATCAGCCTGAAAAACCTAAAAATTAGCCAGAAAAACTTAAAAATTATCCAGAAAAACTCAAAATTCAGCCAGAAAAACTCAAAAATTAGCCAAAAAATCTCAAAAAGTAGCCATAAAACCCAAAAATTAGCCATAAAACCCAAAAATTAGCCAGAAAAACCCAAAAATTAGCCAGAAAAACCCAAAAATTAGCCAAAAAATCTCAAAAATTAGCCATAAAACCCAAAAATTAGCCATAAATCTCAAAAATTAGCCTGAAAAACCTAAAAATTAGCCAGAAAAACTCAAAAATTAGCCAAAAAACCCAAAAATCAGCCTGAAAAACCTAAAAATTAGCCAGAAAAACTTAAAAATTATCCAGAAAAACTCAAAATTCAGCCAGAAAAACTCAAAAATTAGCCAAAAAATCTCAAAAAGTAGCCATAAAACCCAAAAATTAGCCATAAAACCCAAAAATTAGCCAGAAAAACCCAAAAATTAGCCAGAAAAACCCAAAAATTAGCCAAAAAATCTCGAAAATTAGCCATAAAACCCAAAAATTAGCCAGAAAAACTCAAAATTTAGCCAGAAAAACTCAAAAATTAGCCAAAAAATCTCAAAAAAGAGCCATAAAACCCAAAAATTAGCCATAAAACCCAATAATTAGCCAGAAAAACCCAAAAGTTAGCCAGAAAAACTCAAAAATTAGCTAGAAAAACTCAAAAACTAGCTAGAAAATCTCAAAAATTAGCCAGAAAAACTCAAAAATTATCCAGAAAAACTCAAAATTCAGCCAGAAAAACTCAAGAATTAGCCAAAAAATCTCAAAAATTAGCCATAACACCCAAAAATTAGCCAGAAAAACCCAAAAATTAGCCAGAAAAACCCAAAAATTAGCCAAAAAATCTCAAAAATTAGCCATAAAACCCAAAAATTAGGCAGAAAAACTCAAAATTTAGCCAGAAAAACTCAAAAATTAGCAAAAAATCTCAAAAATTAGCCATAAAACCCAAAAATTAGCCTGAAAAACCTAGAAATTAGCCTGAAAAACTCAAAAATTAGCCAAAAAACCCAAAAATTAGCCTGAAAAACCCAAAAATTAGCCAGAAAAACTCAAAAATTAGCCAAAAAATCTCAAAAATCAGCCATAAAACCCAAAAAGTTGCCAGAAAAACCCAAAAATTAGCCAGAAAAACTCAAAAATTAGCTAGAAAAACTTAAAAATTAGCCAAAAAATCTCAAAAATTAGCCATAAAACCCAAAAATTAGCCTGAAAAACCTAAAAATTAGCCTGAAAAACTCAAAAATTAGCCAAAAAAACCCAAAAATTAGCCAGAAAAACCTAAAAATTAGCCAGAAAAACTCAAAAATTAGCCATAAAACTCAAAAATTAGCCAAAAAATCTCAAAAATTGGCCATAAATCTCGAAAATTAGCCATAAAACCCAAAAATTAGCCTGAAAAACCCAAAAATTACCCAGAAAAACCCAAAAATTAGCCAAAAAATCTCGAAAATTAGCCATAAAACCCAAAAATTAGCCAGAAAAACTCAAAATTTAGCCAGAAAAACTCAAAAATTAGCCAAAAAATCTCAAAAAGTAGCCATAAAACCCAAAAATTAGCCATAAAACCCAATAATTAGCCAGAAAAACCCAAAAGTTAGCCAGAAAAACTCAAAAATTAGCTAGAAAAACTCAAAAACTAGCTAGAAAATCTCAAAAATTAGCCAGAAAAACTCAAAAATTATCCAGAAAAACTCAAAATTCAGCAAGAAAAACTCAAAAATTAGCCAAAAAATCTCAAAAAGTAGCCATAAAACCCAAAAATTAGGCCATAAAACCCAAAAATTAGCCAGAAAAACTCGAAAATTAGCTAGAAAAACTCAAAAACTAGCCATAAAACCCAAAAATTAGCCAGAAAACCTCAAAATTTAGCCAGAAAAACTCAAAAATTAGCCAAAAAATCTCAAAAATTAGCCATAAAACCCAAAAATTAGCCTGAAAAACCTAAAAATTAGCCAGAAAAACTCAAAAATTAGCCAAAAAACCCAAAAATCAGCCCGAAAAACCCAAAAATTAGCCAGAAAAACCCAAAAATTAGCCAAAAAATCTCAAAAATTAGCCATAAAACCCAAAAATTAGGCAGAAAAACTCAAAATTTAGCCAGAAAAACTCGAAAATTAGCCAAAAAATCTCAAAAATTAGCCAGAAAAACTCAAAATTTAGCCAGAAAAACTCAAAAATTAGCCAAAAAATCTCAAAAAGTAGCCATAAAACCCAAAAATTAGCCATAAAACCCAATAATTAGCCAGAAAAACCCAAAAGTTAGCCAGAAAAACTCAAAAATTAGCTAGAAAAACTCAAAAACTAGCTAGAAAATCTCAAAAATTAGCCAGAAAAACTCAAAAATTATCCAGAAAAACTCAAAATTCAGCAAGAAAAACTCAAAAATTAGCCAAAAAATCTCAAAAAGTAGCCATAAAACCCAAAAATTAGGCCATAAAACCCAAAAATTAGCCAGAAAAACTCGAAAATTAGCTAGAAAAACTCAAAAACTAGCCATAAAACCCAAAAATTAGCCAGAAAACCTCAAAATTTAGCCAGAAAAACTCAAAAATTAGCCAAAAAATCTCAAAAATTAGCCATAAAACCCAAAAATTAGCCTGAAAAACCTAAAAATTAGCTAGAAAAACTTAAAAATTAGCTAGAAAAACTCAAAAATTAGCTATAAACCCATAAATTAGCCATAAACCCATAAATTAGCCATAAACCCATAAATTAGCCAGAACAACCCAAAATTTAGCCAGAAAAATTCAAAAATTAGCCAAAAAATCTTAAAAATTAGCCATGAAACTCAAAAATTAGCCAGAAAAACCTAAAAATTTAGCCAGAAAAACTCAAAAATTAGCCAAAAAATCTCAAAAAGTAGCCATAAAACCCAAAAATTAGCCATAAAACCCAATAATTAGCCAGAAAAACCCAAAAGTTAGCCAGAAAAACTCAAAAATTAGCTAGAAAAACTCAAAAACTAGCTAGAAAATCTCAAAAATTAGCCAGAAAAACTCAAAAATTATCCAGAAAAACTCAAAATTCAGCAAGAAAAACTCAAAAATTAGCCAAAAAATCTCAAAAAGTAGCCATAAAACCCAAAAATTAGCCATAAAACCCAAAAATTAGCCAGAAAAACTCGAAAATTAGCTAGAAAAACTCAAAAACTAGCCATAAAACCCAAAAATTAGCCAGAAAACCTCAAAATTTAGCCAGAAAAACTCAAAAATTAGCCAAAAAATCTCAAAAATTAGCCATAAAACCCAAAAATTAGCCTGAAAAACCTAAAAATTAGCCAGAAAAACTCAAAAATTAGCCAAAAAACCCAAAAATCAGCCCGAAAAACCTAAAAATTAGCCAGAAAATCTCAAAAAGTAGCCATAAAACCCAAAAATTAGCCATAAAAACCCAAAAATTAGCCAGAAAAACCCAAAAATTAGCCAAAAAATCTCAAAAATTAGCCATAAAACCCAAAAATTAGGCAGAAAAACTCAAAATTTAGCCAGAAAAACTCGAAAATTAGCCAAACAATCTCAAAAATTAGCCATAAAAACCCAAAAATTAGCCTGAAAAACCCAAAAATTAGCCAGAAAAACTCAAAAATTAGCCAAAAAATCTCAAAAATCAGCCATAAAAACCCAAAAAGTTGCCAGAAAAACCCAAAAATTAGCCAGAAAAACTCAAAAATTAGCTAGAAAAAACTTAAAAATTAGCTAGAAAAACTCAAAAATTAGCTATAAACCCATAAATTAGCCATAAACCCATAAATTAGCCATAAACCCATAAATTAGCCAGAACAACCCAAAATTTAGCCAGAAAAATTCAAAAATTAGCCAAAAAATCTTAAAAATTAGCCATGAAACTCAAAAATTAGCCAGAAAAACCTAAAAATTAGCCAGAAAAACTCAAAAATTAGCCATAAAACTCAAAAATTAGCCAAAAAATCTCAAAAATTGGCCATAAATCTCGAAAATTAGCCATAAAACCCAAAAATTAGCCTGAAAAACCTGAAAATTAGCCAGAAAAACTCAAAAATTAGCCAAAAAATCTCGAAAATTAGCCATGAAACCCAAAAATTATCCTGAAAAACCTAAAAATTAGCCAGAAAAACTCAAAAATTAGCCAAAAAACCCAAAAATTAGCCTGAAAAACCTAAAAATTAGCCAGAAAATCTCAAAAATTAGTCAAAAAATCTCAAAAATCAGCCATAAAACCCAAAAATTTGCCAGAAAAACCCAAAAATTAGCAAAAACCCAAAAATTAGCTAGAAAAACTCAAAAATTAGCTAGAAAAACTCAAAATTCAGCCAGAAAAAGTCAAAAATTATCCAGAAAAACTCAAAATTTAGCCATAAAAACTCAATAATTAGCCAGAAAAACTCAAAAATTAGCCAGACAAACTCAAAAATTAGCCAAAAAATCTCAAAAATTAGCCATAAAACCCAAAAATTAGCCTGAAAAACCTAAAAATTAGCCAGAAAAACTCAAAAATTAGCCAAAAAACCCAAAAATCAGCCTGAAAAACCTAAAAATTATCCAGAAAAACTCAAAATTCAGCCAGAAAAACTCAAAAATTAGCCAAAAAATCTCAAAAAGTAGCCATAAAACCCAAAAATTAGCCATAAAACCCAAAAATTAGCCAGAAAAACCAAAAATTAGCCAGAAAAACCCAAAAATTAGCCAGAAAAACCCAAAAATTAGCCAAAAAATCTCAAAAATTAGCCATAAAACCCAAAAATTAGCCAGAAAAACTCAAAATTTAGCCAGAAAAACTCAAAAATTAGCCAAAAAATCTCAAAAAGTAGCCATAAAACCCAAAAATTAGCCATAAAAACCCAATAATTAGCCAGAAAAACCCAAAAGTTAGCCAGAAAAACTCAAAAATTAGCTAGAAAAACTCAAAAACTAGCTAGAAAATCTCAAAAATTAGCCAGAAAAACTCAAAAATTATCCAGAAAAACTCAAAATTCAGCCAGAAAAACTCAAAAAATCTCAAAAAGTAGCCATAAAACCCAAAAATTAGCCATAAAACTCAAAAATTAGCCATAAAACCCAAAAATTAGCCAGAAAAACCCAAAAATTAACCATAAAACTCAAAAATCAGCCTGAAAAACCTAAAAATTAGCCAGAAAAACTTAAAAATTATCCAGAAAAACTCAAAATTCAGCCAGAAAAACTCAAAAATTAGCCAAAAAATCTCAAAAAGTAGCCATAAAACCCAAAAATTAGCCATAAAACCCAAAAATTAGCCAGAAAAAACCCAAAAATTAGCCAGAAAAACCCAAAAATTAGCCAAAAAATCTCGAAAATTAGCCATAAAACCCAATAATTAGCCAGAAAAACCCAAAAGTTAGCCAGAAAAACTCAAAAATTAGCTAGAAAAACTCAAAAACTAGCTAGAAAATCTCAAAAATTAGCCAGAAAAACTCAAAAATTATCCAGAAAAACTCAAAATTCAGCCAGAAAAACTCAAAAATTAGCCAAAAAATCTCAAAAAGTAGCCATAAAACCCAAAAATTAGCCATAAAACCCAAAAATTAGCCATAAAAACCCAAAAATTAGCCAGAAAAACCTAAAAATTAGCCAGAAAAACTCAAAAATTAGCCAAAAAAACCCAAAAATCAGCCCGAAAAACCTAAAAATTAGCCAGAAAATCTCAAAAAGTAGCCATAAAACCCAAAAATTAGCCATAAAAACCCAAAAATTAGCCAGAAAAAACCCAAAAATTAGCCAAAAAATCTCAAAAATTAGCCATAAAACCCAAAAATTAGGCAGAAAAACTCAAAATTTTGCCAGAAAAACTCGGAAATTAGCCAAAAAATCTCAAAAATTAGCCATAAAACCCAAAAATTAGCCTGAAAAACCTAAAAAATTAGCCTGAAAAACTCAAAAATTAGCCAAAAAACCCAAAAATTAGCCTGAAAAACCCAAAAATTAGCCAGAAAAACTCAAAAATTAGCCAAAAAATCTCAAAAATCAGCCATAAAACCCAAAAAGTTGCCAGAAAAACCCAAAAATTAGCCAGAAAAACTCAAAAATTAGCTAGAAAAACTTAAAAATTTGCTAGAAAAACTCAAAAGCTATAAACCCATAAATTAGCCATAAACCCATAAATTAGCCATAAACCCATAAATTTGCCTAAAAAACCCAAAATTTAGCCAGAAAAATTCAAAAATTAGCCAAAAAATCTTAAAAATTAGCCATGAAACTCAAAAATTAGCCAGAAAAACCTAAAAATTAGCCAGAAAAACTCAAAAATTAGCCATAAATCTCAAAAATTAGCCATAAAACCCAAAAATTAGCCTGAAAAACCTAAAAATTAGCCTGAAAAACTCAAAAATTAGCCAAAAAACCCAAAAATTAGCCTGAAAACCCCAAAAATTAGCCAGAAAAACTCAAAAATTAGCCAAAAAATCTCAAAAATCAGCCATAAAACCCAAAAAGTTGCCAGAAAAACCCAAAAATTAGCCAGAAAAACTCAAAAATTAGCTAGAAAAACTTAAAAATTAGCTAGAAAAACTCATAAATTAGCTATAAACCCAAAAATTATCCTGAAAAACCTAAAAATTAGCCAGAAAAACTCAAAAATTAGCCAAAAAAACCCAAAAATCAGCCTGAAAAACCTAAAAATTAGCCAGAAAAACTTAAAAATTATCCAGAAAAACTCAAAATTCAGCCAGAAAAACTCAAAAATTAGCCAAAAAATCTCAAAAAGCAGCCATAAAACCCAAAAATTAGCCATAAAACCCAAAAATTAGCCAGAAAAACCCAAAAATTAGCCAGAAAAACCCAAAAATTAGCCAAAAAATCTCAAAAATTAGCCATAAAACCCAAAAATTAGCCAGAAAAACCCAAAAATTAACCATAAAACTCAAAAATTAGCCAAAAAATCTCAAAAATTGGCCATAAATCTCAAAAATTAGCCTGAAAAACCTAAAAATTAGCCAGAAAAACTCAAAAATTAGCCAAAAAACCCAAAAATCAGCCTGAAAAACCTAAAAATTAGCCAGAAAAACTTAAAAATCATCCAGAAAAACTCAAAATTCAGCCAGAAAAACTCAAAAATTAGCCAAAAAATCTCAAAAAGTAGCCATAAAACCCAAAAATTAGCCATAAAACCCAAAAATTAGCCAGAAAAACCCAAAAATTAGCCAGAAAAACCCAAAAATTAGCCAAAAAATCTCGAAAATTAGCCATAAAACCCAAAAATTAGCCAGAAAAACTCAAAATTTAGCCAGAAAAACTCAAAAATTAGCCAAAAAATCTCAAAAAGTAGCCATAAAACCCAAAAATTAGCCATAAAACCCAATAATTAGCCAGAAAAACCCAAAAGTTAGCCAGAAAAACTCAAAAATTAGCTAGAAAAACTCAAAAACTAGCTAGAAAATCTCAAAAATTAGCCAGAAAAACTCAAAAATTATCCAGAAAAACTCAAAAATTAGCCAAAAAACCCAAAAATTAGCCTGAAAAACCTAAAAATTAGCCTGAAAAACTCAAAAATTAGCCAAAAAACCCAAAAATTAACCTGAAAAACCTAAAAATTAGCCAGAAAAACTCAAAAATTATCCAGAAAAACTCAAAATTCAGCCAGAAAAAATCAAAAATTAGCCAAAAAATCTCAAAAAGTAGCCATAAAACCCAAAAATTAGCCATAAAAACCCAAAAATTAGCCAGAAAAACCCAAAAATTAGCAAAAAAATCTCAAAAATTAGCCATAAAACCCAAAAATTAGGCAGAAAAACTCAAAATTTAGCCAGAAAAACTCAAAAATTAGCCTGAAAAACCTAAAAATTAGCCATAAAACCCAAAAATTAGCCATAAAAACCCAAAAATTAGCCAGAAAAACCCAAAAATTAGCCAAAAAATCTCAAAAATTAGCCATAAAACCCAAAAATTAGCCAGAAAAACTCAAAAATTAGCCAAAAAACCCAAAAATCAGCCTGAAAAACCTAAAAATTAGCCAGAAAAACTTAAAAATTATCCAGAAAAACTCAAAATTCAGCCAGAAAAACTCGAAAATTAGCCAAAAAATCTCAAAAAGTAGCCATAAAACCCAAAAATTAGCCATAAAAACCCAAAAATTAGCCAGAAAAACCCAAAAATTAGCCAAAAAATCTCAAAAATTAGCCATAAAACCCAAAAATTAGGCAGAAAAACTCAAAATTTAGCCAGAAAAACTCAAAAATTAGCCAAAAAATCTCAAAAATTAGCCATAAAACCCAAAAATTAGCCTGAAAAACCTAAAAATTAGCCTGAAAAACTCAAAAATTAGCCAAAAAACCCAAAAATTAGCCAAAAAACCCAAAAATTAACCTGAAAAACCTAAAAATTAGCCAGAAAAACTCAAAAATTATCCAGAAAAACTCAAAATTCAGCCAGAAAAACTCAAAAATTAGCCAAAAAATCTCAAAAAGTAGCCATAAAACCCAAAAATTAGCCATAAAAACCCAAAAATTAGCCAGAAAAACCCAAAAATTAGCCAAAAAATCTCAAAAATTAGCCATAAAACCCAAAAATTAGCCAGAAAAACTCAAAAATTAGCCAAAAAACCCAAAAATCAGCCTGAAAAACCTAAAAATTAGCCAGAAAAACTTAAAAATTATCCAGAAAAACTCAAAATTCAGCCAGAAAAACTCAAAAATTAGCCAAAAAATCTCAAAAAGTAGCCATAAAACCCAAAAATTAGCTATAAAACCCAAAAAGTAGCCATAAAACCCAAAAATTAGCCATAAAACTCAAAATTTAGCCAGAAAAACTCAAAAATTAGCCAGAAAAACTCGAAAATTAGCTAGAAAAACTCAAAAACTAGCCATAAAACCCAAAAATTAGCCAGAAAAACTCAAAATTTAGCCAGAAAAACTCAAAAATTAGCCAAAAAATCTCAAAAATTAGCCATAAAACCCAAAAATTAGCCTGAAAAACCTAAAAATTAGCCTGAAAAACTCAAAAATTAGCCAAAAAACCCAAAAATTAACCTGAAAAACCTAAAAATTAGCCAGAAAAACTCAAAAATTATCCAGAAAAACTCAAAATTCAGCCAGAAAAACTCAAAAATTAGCCAAAAAACCCAAAAATCAGCCTGAAAAACCTAAAAATTAGCCAGAAAAACTCAAAAATTAGCTAGAAAAACTCAAAAATTAGCTAGAAAACTCAAAAATTAGCCAGAAAAACTCAACATTTAGCCATAAAAACTCAAAAATTAGCCAAAAAATCCCAAAAAGTAGCCATAAAACCCAAAAATTAGCCATAAAACCCAATAATTAGCCAGAAAAACCCAAAAGTTAGCCAGAAAAACTCAAAAATTAGCTAGAAAAACTCAAAAACTAGCTAGAAAATCTCAAAAATTAGCCAGAAAAACTCAAAAATTATCCAGAAAAACTCAAAAATTAGCCAAAAAACCCAAAAATTAGCCTGAAAAACCTAAAAATTAGCCTGAAAAACTCAAAAATTAGCCAAAAAACCCAAAAATTAACCTGAAAAACCTAAAAATTAGCCAGAAAAACTCAAAAATTATCCAGAAAAACTCAAAATTCAGCCAGAAAAAATCAAAAATTAGCCAAAAAATCTCAAAAAGTAGCCATAAAACCCAAAAATTAGCCATAAAAACCCAAAAATTAGCCAGAAAAACCCAAAAATTAGCAAAAAAATCTCAAAAATTAGCCATAAAACCCAAAAATTAGGCAGAAAAACTCAAAATTTAGCCAGAAAAACTCAAAAATTAGCCTGAAAAACCTAAAAATTAGCCATAAAACCCAAAAATTAGCCATAAAAACCCAAAAATTAGCCAGAAAAACCCAAAAATTAGCCAAAAAATCTCAAAAATTAGCCATAAAACCCAAAAATTAGCCAGAAAAACTCAAAAATTAGCCAAAAAACCCAAAAATCAGCCTGAAAAACCTAAAAATTAGCCAGAAAAACTTAAAAATTATCCAGAAAAACTCAAAATTCAGCCAGAAAAACTCGAAAATTAGCCAAAAAATCTCAAAAAGTAGCCATAAAACCCAAAAATTAGCCATAAAAACCCAAAAATTAGCCAGAAAAACCCAAAAATTAGCCAAAAAATCTCAAAAATTAGCCATAAAACCCAAAAATTAGGCAGAAAAACTCAAAATTTAGCCAGAAAAACTCAAAAATTAGCCAAAAAATCTCAAAAATTAGCCATAAAACCCAAAAATTAGCCTGAAAAACCTAAAAATTAGCCTGAAAAACTCAAAAATTAGCCAAAAAACCCAAAAATTAGCCAAAAAACCCAAAAATTAACCTGAAAAACCTAAAAATTAGCCAGAAAAACTCAAAAATTATCCAGAAAAACTCAAAATTCAGCCAGAAAAACTCAAAAATTAGCCAAAAAATCTCAAAAAGTAGCCATAAAACCCAAAAATTAGCCATAAAAACCCAAAAATTAGCCATAAAACTCAAAATTTAGCCAGAAAAACTCAAAAATTAGCCAGAAAAACTCGAAAATTAGCTAGAAAAACTCAAAAACTAGCCATAAAACCCAAAAATTAGCCAGAAAAACTCAAAATTTAGCCAGAAAAACTCAAAAATTAGCCAAAAAATCTCGAAAATTAGCCATAAAACCCAAAAATTAGCCTGAAAAACCTAAAAATTAGCCTGAAAAACTCAAAAATTAGCCAAAAAACCCAAAAATTAACCTGAAAAACCTAAAAATTAGCCAGAAAAACTCAAAAATTATCCAGAAAAACTCAAAATTCAGCCAGAAAAACTCAAAAATTAGCCAAAAAACCCAAAAATCAGCCTGAAAAACCTAAAAATTAGCCAGAAAAACTCAAAAATTAGCTAGAAAAACTCAAAAATTAGCTAGAAAACTCAAAAATTAGCCAGAAAAACTCAACATTTAGCCATAAAAACTCAAAAATTAGCCAAAAAATCCCAAAAAGTAGCCATAAAACCCAAAAATTAGCCATAAAACCCAAAAATTAGCCAGAAAAACTCAAAATTTAGCCAGAAAAACTCAAAAATTAGCCAGACAAACTCAAAAATTAGCCAAAAAATCTCAAAAATTAGCCATAAAACCCAGAAATTAGCCATAAAACCCAACAATTAGCCAGAAAAACTCAAAATTTAGCCAGAAAAACTCAAAAATTAGCTAGAAAAACTCAAAAATTAGCCATAAAACCCAAAAATTAGCCAGAAAAACTCAAAAATTAGCCATAAAACCCAAAAATTAGCCAGAAAACCCCAAAAATTAGCCAGAAAAACTCAAAAATTAGCCATAAAACCCAAAAAGTTGCCAGAAAAACCCAAAAATTAGCTAGAAAAACCCAAAAATTAGCCAGAAAAACTCAAAAATTAGCTAGAAAAACTCAAAAATTAGCCAAAAAATCTCAAAAATTAGCCAGAAAAACCCAAAAATTAGCCAGAAAAACCCAAAAATTAGCCAGAAAAACCCAAAAATTAGCCAAAAAATCTCAAAAATTAGCCATAAAACCCAAAAATTAGCCAGAAAAACCCAAAAATTAGCCAAATAGTCTCAAAAATCAGCCATAAAACCCAAAAATTAGCCAGTAAAAACTCAAAATTTAGCCAGAAAAACTCAAAAATTAGCTAGAAAAACTCAAAAACTAGCTAGAAAAACCCAAAAATTAGCCAGAAAAACTCAAAATTTAGCCAGAAAAACTCAAAATTTAGCCAGAAAAACTCAAAAATTAGCCAAAAAATCCCAAAAAGTAGCCATAAAACCCAAAAATTAGCCAGAAAAACTCAAAATTTAGCCAGAAAAACTCAAAAATTAGCTAGAAAAACTCAAAAACTAGCTAGAAAAACCCAAAAATTAGCCAGAAAAACTCAAAATTTAGCCAGAAAAACTCAAAAATTAGCCAAAAAATCCCAAAAAGTAGCCATAAAACCCAAAAATTAGCCATAAAACCCAAAAATTAGCCAAAAAATCTCAAAAATTAGCCATAAAACCCAGAAATTAGCCATAAAACCTAAAAATTAGCCAGAAAAACTCAAAATTTAGCCAGAAAAACTCAAAAATTAGCCATAAAACCCAAAAATTAGCCAGAAAAACTCAAAATTTAGCCAGAAAAACTCAAAAATTAGCCAAAAAATCTCAAAAATTAGCCATAAAACCCAAAAATTAGCCAGAAAAACTCAAAATTTAGCCAAAAAATCTCAAAAATTAGCCATAACACCCAAGAATTAGCCAGAAAAACCCAAAAATTAGCTAGAAAAACCCAAAAATTAGCCATAAAACCCAAAAATTAGCCAGAAAAACCCAAAAATTAGCCAAAAAATCTCAAAAATTAGCCATAAAACCCAAAAATTAGCCAGAAAAACTCAAAATTTAGCCAGAAAAACTCAAAAATTAGCCATAAAACCCAAAAATTAGCCAGAAAACCCCAAAAATTAGCCAGAAAAACTCAAAAATTAGCCATAAAACCCAAAAAGTTGCCAGAAAAACCCAAAAATTAGCTAGAAAAACCCAAAAATTAGCCAGAAAAACCCAAAAATTAGCCAGAAAAACCCAAAAATTAGCCAAAAAATCTCAAAAATTAGCCATAAAACCCAAAAATTAGCCAGAAAAACCCAAAAATTAGCCAAATAATCTCAAAAATCAGCCATAAAACCCAAAAATTAGCCAGTAAAAACTCAAAATTTAGCCAGAAAAACTCAAAAATTAGCTAGAAAAACTCAAAAACTAGCTAGAAAAACCCAAAAATTAGCCAGAAAAACTCAAAATTTAGCCAGAAAAACTCAAAATTTAGCCAGAAAAACTCAAAAATTAGCCAAAAAATCCCAAAAAGTAGCCATAAAACCCAAAAATTAGCCAGAAAAACTCAAAATTTAGCCAGAAAAACTCAAAAATTAGCTAGAAAAACTCAAAAACTAGCTAGAAAAACCCAAAAATTAGCCAGAAAAACTCAAAATTTAGCCAGAAAAACTCAAAAATTAGCCAAAAAATCCCAAAAAGTAGCCATAAAACCCAAAAATTAGCCATAAAACCCAAAAATTAGCCAGAAAAACTCAAAATTTAGCCAGAAAAACTCAAAAATTAGCCAGACAAACTCAAAAATTAGCCAAAAAATCTCAAAAATTAGCCATAAAACCCAGAAATTAGCCATAAAACCTAAAAATTAGCCAGAAAAACTCAAAATTTAGCCAGAAAAACTCAAAAATTAGCCATAAAACCCAAAAATTAGCCAGAAAAACTCAAAATTTAGCCAGAAAAACTCAAAAATTAGCCAAAAAATCTCAAAAATTAGCCATAAAACCCAAAAATTAGCCAGAAAAACTCAAAATTTAGCCAAAAAATCTCAAAAATTAGCCATAACACCCAAAAATTAGCCAGAAAAACCCAAAAATTAGCCAAAAAATCTCAAAAATTAGCCATAAAACCCAAAAATTAGGCAGAAAAACTCAAAATTTAGCCAGAAAAACTCAAAAATTAGCCAAAAAATCTCAAAAATTAGCCATAAAACCCAAAAATTAGCCTGGAAAACCTAAAAATTAGCCTGAAAAACCCAAAAATCAGCCTGAAAAACCTAAAAATTAGCCAGAAAAACTCAAAAATTAGCTAGAAAAACTCAAAAATTAGCTAGAAAAACTCAAAAACTAGCTAGAAAATCTCAAAAATTAGCCAGAAAAACCCAAAAATTAGCTAGAAAAACTCAAAAATTAGCTAGAAAAACCCAAAAATTAGCCAGAAAAACTCAAAATTTAGCCAGAAAAACTCAAAAATTAGCCAAAAAATCTCAAAAAGTAGCCATAAAACCCAAAAATTAGCCATAAAACCCAATAATTAGCCAGAAAAACTCAAAAATTAGCTAGAAAAACTCAAAAATTAGCCAGAAAAACTCAAAATTTAGCCAGAAAAACTCAAAAATTAGCCAAAAAATCTCAAAAATTAGCCATAAAACCCAAAAATTAGCCTGAAAAACCTAAAAATTAGCTAGAAAATCTCAAAAATTAGTTATAAACCCATAAATTAGCCAGAAAAACCCAAAATTTAGCTAGAAAAACCAAAAATTAGCCAGAAAATCTCAAAATTTAGCCAGAAAAAACTCAAAAATTAGCCAAAAAATCTCAAAAAGTAGCCACAAAACCCAAAAATTAGCCAGAAAAACTCAAAAATTAGCTAGAAAAACTCAAAAATAGCTAGAAAATCTCAAAAATTAGCCAGAAAAACTCAAAAATTAGCCAAAAAACCAAAAATCAGCCTGAAAAACCTAAAAATTAGCCAGAAAAACTCAAAATTAGCTAGAAAAACTCAAAAATTAGCTAGAAAAACTCAAAAACTAGCTAGAAAATCTCAAAAATTAGCCAGAAAAACCCAAAAATTAGCTAGAAAAACTCAAAAATTAGCTAGAAAAACCCAAAATTAGCCAGAAAAACTCAAATTTAGCCAGAAAAACTCAAAAATTAGCCAAAAAATCTCAAAAAGTAGCCATAAAACCCAAAATTAGCCATAAAACCCAATAATTAGCCAGAAAAACCCAAAAATTAGCCAGAAAAACTCAAAAAACTAGCTAGAAAATCTCAAAAATTAGCCAGAAAAACTCAAAAATTATCTAGAAAAACTCAAAATTCAGCCAGAAAAACTCAAAAATAAGCCAAAAAATCTCAAAAAGTAGCCATAAAACCCAAAAATTAGCCATAAAACCCAAAAATTAGCCATAAAAACCCAAAATTAGCCAGAAAAACTCAAAAATTAGCAGCTAGAAAAACTCAAAAACTAGCCATAAAACCCAAAAATTAGCCATAAAACCCAAAAATTAGCCAGAAAAACCAAAAAATTAGCCAGAAAAACCCAAAAATTAGCCAAAAAATCTCAAAAATTAGCCATAAAACCCAAAAATTAGCCAGAAAAACTCAAAATTTAGCCAGAAAAACTCAAAAATTAGCCAAAAAATCTCAAAAATTAGCCATAAAACCCAAAAATTAGCCTGAAAAACCTAAAAATTAGCCTGAAAAACTCAAAAATTAGCCAAAAAACCCAAAAATTAGCCTGAAAAACCTAAAAATTAGCCAGAAAAACTCAAAAATTAGCCAAAAAATCTCGAAAAGCAGCCATAAAACCCAAAAAGTTGCCAGAAAAACCCAAAAATTAGCTAGAAAAACCCAAAAAGTAGCCAGAAAAACTCAAAAATTAGCTAGAAAAACTCAAAAATTAGCTAGAAAATCTCAAAAATTAGTTATAAACCCATAAATTAGCCAGAAAAACCCAAAATTTAGCAAGAAAAACCCAAAAATTAGCCAGAAAAACTCAAAATTTAGCCAGAAAAACTCAAAAATTAGCCAAAAAATCTCAAAAAGTAGCCATAAAACCCAAAAATTAGCCATAAAACTCAAAAATTAGCCAAAAAACCCAAAAATTAACCTGAAAAACCTGAAAATTAGCCAGAAAAACTCAAAAATTATCCAGAAAAACTCAAAATTCAGCCAGAAAAACTCAAAAATTAGCCAAAAAATCTCAAAAAGTAGCCATAAAACCCAAAAATTAGCCATAAAACTCAAAAATTAGCCAAAAAACCCAAAAATTAACCTGAAAAACCTGAAAATTAGCCAGAAAAACTCAAAAATTATCCAGAAAAACTCAAAAATTAGCCAGAAAAACTCAAAATTTAGCCAGAAAAACTCAAAAATTAGCCAAAAAATCTCAAAAATTAGCCATAAAACCCAAAAAGTTGCCAGAAAAACCCAAAAATTAGCTAGAAAAACCCAAAAATTAGCCAGAAAAACTCAAAAATTAGCTAGAAAAACTCAAAAATTAGCTAGAAAATCTCAAAAATTAGCCAGAAAAACCCAAAAATTAGCCAGAAAAACTCAAAATTTAGCCAGAAAAACTCAAAAATTAGCCAGACAAACTCAAAAATTAGCCAAAAAATCTCAAAAATTAGCTATAAAACCCAAAAATTAGCCATAAAACCCAAAAATTAGCCAGAAAAACTCAAAAATTAATCAGAAAAACTAAAAAATTAGCTAGAAAAACTCAAAAATTAGCTATAAAATCTCAAAAATTAGCCAGAAAAACCCAAAAATTAGCTAGAAAAACTCAAAAATTAGTTATAAACCCATAAATTAACCAGAAAAACCCAAAATTTAGCCAGAAAAACTCAAAAATTAGCCAAAAAATCACACACCCGAACACACCCGAACACACACGAACACAAACACTGACACACACGGACACACACACGAAGACACCCGAACACACACAAACACAAACACTGACACACACGAACACACACGAACGCATGCGAACACACACGAACACATCCGAACACAACCGAACACACACGAACACACCCGAACACACCCGAACACATGCGAACACAACCGAACACACACCCGTACACACTCGAACACCACGAACACACCCGAACACACTCGAACACACTCGAACACATGCGAACACACCTGAACACAAACACTGACACACACGGACACACACACGAACACACCCGGACAAACCCGAACACACCCGAACACACACGAACACACACGAACACACACGAACACATGCGAAAACACACGAACACATCCGAACACAACCGAACACATCCGAACACATGCGAACATACACGAACACACCCGAACACATGCGAACACAACCGAACACACACCCGTACACACTCGAACACCACGAACACACTCGAACACACTCGAACACATGCGAACACACCCGAACACAAACACTGACACACACGGACACACACACGAACACACCCGGACACACCCGAACACACTCGAACACCACGAACACACTCGAACACACTCGAACACACTCGAACACATGCGAACACACCCGAACACAAACACTGACACACACGGACACACACACGAACACACCCGGACACACCCGAACACACCCGAACACACCCGAACACACCCGAACACACACGAACACACACGAACACATCCGAACACATCCGAACACAACCGAACACACACCCGAACACACCCGAACACACCCGAACACACACGAACACACACGAACACATCCGAACACAACCGAACACACACGAACACACCCGAACACATCCGAACACATGCGAACACAACCGATCACACACCCGAACACAC
>NW_026614116.1:0-27709 GCF_026230105.1 Diorhabda sublineata | reverse complement strand
TCAGAAAGTTCTTTTTGCCGGTGACGGTATTCATCATTTTCTTTATTATTTTTCTATAATCAATCATAGAGATATTGGGGGAAATGTAGCAGGCCACAATCGTGATCTCGCAATCGAGCTCGACCACGACGTAGCCCGCCTCTCTTTGTATATTCCTCACCCCAATATCCCTATTTCTGAATAATACCGCCACGTCCTTTCTCTTGTCCTGTACCCAACCAACCCCCTCAGTCAGTTTTTTATTCGGTTCTGAAACGATAAGAAGATCTGCCTCGAGTTGAGCAGCTTTAGCGTGGGTGAGGTCATGGGATAGTTGTCATCCTTGGTTTTACGGATTCTTTTAGTGAAGGTACCGAACGAACCATGCCCCGTCAAAACCTGAGTGATATAGTAAGAAGTGGTTCTGTGTTTGCACATGACCCAGCTTCTTGTGTCTTTAATCAAGGTTTTTGTCCACTGGGCCTTCGTCTCCAGACTATCCCACCTCTCCTGTCACTTTTTATATGTTCTTTCTCTTGCCATTCGTCTATTACCGGCTAACCTGCCTCCTATTTTATATAGAAAGCATCTCTCAGCTATCATGAGATGGATCGGTGGGAAACCTGCTATAACTTAGACTGCCTTGGCCGTTACGGTCCTATAGGCAGCGGCGACCATCTGTGCATTACTTGGCACAGAACCCTGCGCTTGCAATAACCAGGCCCTCCTACATTCGGCATCAGTCTCCGTAATTGTGTTATCTTTTTATCGGCTTTTTCGACCGTATATTTCATGTGTTTTAGGAAGTTGAGGTTTTTCATTATGATCACTCCCAGATATTTTCTTTTTGGCCTCGATTCTTTGTCTTTCCACTACCATTTTGAAGGGGCAATTTTATGTCCGTTTCTTATTATCCAACGAACCGCTATAGCTACAGTGTTCTCTGCTCTATTCCTGACCTCATTTTCTTTGTCTCCTACGATGTAGAAGACGAGGTCATCAGCGTACGCGATAGTGGAAACTTTTGGGATGTACTCCAATTCTAGTATACCGTTGTATATAATGTTCTACAGGACTGGTCCAAGGACCGAGCCCTGCGGAACACCCATCGTGCACTTATGTGAAATGATGCCGGAAGTCACCCTCCTGCCACTCAGATAGTTCTTTATGTATTTCGTTAAGTATGGGCTGTTTCCGTTATCCTTACAAGCCATCACTATTTTATGCCATTTCGCGGTATTGAAGGCATTTTTCATATCAACAGCAACAAGTACACCCCATTTGCAGCTGGTTTTACCTACCATTTCCTTTAGTTCATCAATTGCCGACACCGTTGATCTTTTGGGTCGGAAGCCATGCTGGTGCGGAGATAAGAGGTTCTTTTTCTCGATCTCCTCAGCCAATCTATTTGTAATCATACGTTCTAGTAATTTTCCGAAAGAGTTGATCAGGCATATAGGGCGTCACTATCCTGTAACCCTGACCCCATATGTCGTTTTCAAGGTCTTTCATGAGGTCCTCCCAACATCTCTTTTTGGCTTGCAGAATTAATCTTTTTAGTAGTTTACTTTGTTCCTTCATACTGTCTTTTGTCTTAGCTGTGGGAGCTTTTCTCTGGTATATCTACGTCTTTGTCTATTGTATTCATTTCTGGCATTTTCAATTTCAGGATTCCACCAGAATGGTTGCATCGAGGTGTTAGCGTCGTTATTACTGGAGGCATCTTTATATGCCTTCACTATTTCCTCGTATGTTCCATTACTTTTTTTTAGTATTTCTACGTACTTTTCAGTGTTCAAGTAAGTCCTTTTCCTGTTGTTAGGGCTCATCTTTTTTATTGCTCCTTTCGTTTTTATCTGATATCGAATATGTCCATGGTGTGTATAGGGGTTGACATATTCTGTACACAGTTGGTGATGTTATTATAATGACTGGTATGACAGAGAGTAACGTCTATATGTGTTTTAGAGTTACCTCTTTCAAAGGTGTGATGGCCGTTGTTCATTGCTACCCATCCTGTTTGAGCCAACCACTCCTCTACCATTTGTCCTTTTATATCAGATATAGGAGATCCCCATATCGATGGTTTTCTGACGCAACCTCGTATCTCAAAAACTACTACTTTTCAGGAATGACAAAAAACATTTTATAATGAAATTGAAAATTTTTTTTATTAATTTAAAAAATATTCACTCTCTTAATAAATTTTTGAGATAAGTTTAGCATTTAAAACATTTAATCATTATTTTTTCTTTTATTTTCTGAGATACGTGTTTGCTGCAGAGGAAAAAACGTAACATACGTGATTGCGTAGTAATCTTTACAAATGTAAGTACATGGAAAAGTTTTGTTAATTATTTTATTTTGCGAACAAATTAACTTTTTAAATCATTCTTAATCGAATAAAAATGTTATTGTTTAACTTTTAAATAATAAGAGTTCTTAATTACTACAATATATTACTCTTTTAAATCTAGATAAATTTGTTGTCTTAATTCTAGTATTAGTATTAATATCACATAGTTTCATTAATACTTTTAATCACTTTCATTGGCTTTTCGAATAGAATTATAAAATCAAATAATCATCAAATATTATTTTTTTTCATTGCCTACAGACAATACTTGCAGATTTAAAAAAATATCATTTTTAATTTTCATTATTCACGTATTTTAAATTTTCATAAAAAGAGTGATAGTCCTTAGGTATTAATTGTTTGAGAGATAATAAGTCCATGTATTTTTGTTTAGTTAATGGGATTTCTTTAGAATATAAAGCCTTAATATCAGTATTGACAGAAATTTTTTTGTTCAAACGTTGTGGAAGATCCTCCCATTCGTTATCAAAGGATAACTTAAACATTATCTTGTCTTGACTATATTTTAATCCTCTCAACTGTAATACTGTTGGTGAACCAGTTTTATTTCCAGGCCGAATTGATTTGTAAAATTTTAAATCAGTAATTTTTAAAAAATTTATAATCAAGATATTTAACTTTGTACGGTTTTTTCATCCTAGACTCTCCAATAATTTTTACAAAGTTACACGGTGCATACAATTCGCGATCTTTTTTACGTCTTTCTATTGCTGCATGAACCGAATCACATTCCATCTGTGTGTGACCTTTAACTAAATATTTTTGACATATTTTAATATTATTTTTTGCAGCGAATTGATATAAAGCGTTAGCTATAGTGACATTGCGGTTCTGGGCACTGCAACCATCACTGTAAAATATAATCGGCGTATCAAGCTCAACTTCGGTTTGTAAAAAATCAAGAAGACAAGACGCAAAAACGTTACCATCCATGCCACCTTCACCTTCGTGCCATACATAACACAATACATCTCCATTAGCTATATTATACACTGTAAATTGATGACACTTTAATTTCTGTTTAAAGTAAAGAGCACCTGCTGGTAAATGTGGTATCATTTGCACAGCCTGGACATCTACAGTGAATGCCTTGATCTCTCCAGCAATAGTCTTTGTTTTATCTTGTTCTTTTTCATCCCGAGCACGGTCTTTTTCTTTCACATGATTATTGTACTCTTCTATAGATATATTTTTATTTTTAAAAGCAAAACAAGTATCGCAGAAGTCTTTACGCGGTTGAAAAATGTCAATATTCATAGATTGCATTTTTTTAAGTAAAAATCCATAGCTAAGCACTTCATTGTCTGGAATATTCAGCTCTTTCATAGATTTTGAAAAATCCCGGTATACATCTTGAGCAGACTTGTATAAATTATCTAAATATAATTTTGAAGTATCTTTTCGGCAGTAGTGTGACTCCATCTTGGGCAACTTATTTAAAAAATTCTCAACATGTGATAGCTTTCCTTTGACTTCTTTAGAATTTTTTCTAGTGTTTTTGAATTTTGTTTTTTTCAATAAACCGCAATCATCACTTTTCTTTACCCAGTTTAGAACTTGGGATTCTCCTAAACTCAATGTACTCAAGAACATTTTTTTACATACTAATAACCTTTGATTATTGACCATCAGATAATATTTAAGAGTGAAATTCCGCCGAGAGTCCTTTGAATTTTCTTTCCGAGGAATAATTTCTTTGGTAACAAGAGAGATCACGTAAGACTTCTTTTGGTCCCAACTTAAGTCCTTCCAAAATGAACTGAAAATTTTTTTTCTTGTTTTTTCAGAAATTTCATTGCACTTTTTGTTATGACTAGCAGCACATTTTTTTGACGTACATCCTGGTTTTATTTTTCTTTCATTTCTTTGAGTTAATGAACTTTTCTCACTCTTTTTCCTAGTTATGCTAAAATAACCCTTACCTTCTTCACGAGCTTTTTTTACTTTATTTCGTTCCCAGTCTTTAGTTTCGCCTTGATTCTTACGAGCCCTTTTTTTTGATATAATTCCTGAATGCTCACTAAGAGTAATTATTGATGGACGAGATGGACTTACGTCACTAGTTGCACTGTCAGTTTGGTTCAAAACTAAAGAGTTTGAGGAATTTAACAATCCACGTGATGAATGTGATTGATCTGAATCTACTACAAATAGTCCAGTAGTTTCATCTAAGTGCATATTTATAAATAAACTAGAATCAACATTCTCCTCCTCATCTTCGTCCATTGGTGTACATTCCACAGGAACAAAAACTCCAGTAGCTTCATCAAGTACCATTTCTACTTCTTGACTGTCACTTGTATTATTATTTATATTTTCGGATGACATATTTAACTCTAAAAAATATAAAATTTAGTGTCATGTGAGAAATGTGTCAGTAATAATAGGTTAGAATTGATAAATATTGTATTGTTAATACTTACTGTGATATTTTTCTACATTCCAATGAAAAATGTATTTATTAACTATTGTTTATTCACCGTCAGTGATAGTTACATTATATGAGTAGTTAAATTTTTTTAAAAACATTTAACTAAATCACACGGCTGAGAGGGAACTTGTTTATGCGCCATATTGTATTTTAAGATACGAGATTGCGCATGACATAGTTTTTTGAATTGAGATACGAGATTGTATTTTTTTAAATAAAAAAAAATTGGATGAATATTTTTATTTATAACTTTACAGATCGATGCGACGATATTTACCGATTAATTTTCCGTTTAAATCCCAAAATCGTTAAAAATCGAGTTACGAGGTTGCGTCAGAAAACCATCGATATTGCGGATTTCGCGTTTATATCTCCGGCCATTATGGATAGTCGTCTTCCGTTGTTTTTGGTAGCCGTTTCGAATGTTTTATCTATGGCCTTTTGGTATTCTCTGTCGCTGATATTAGGTGAGATATAAACGGCCGTCATAATGGTGCCCTTGGTTTCTATTTGTACGCAGTTATCACCTCGAAGCGCCTTATCTATTTATAAGTTTTTATTTATAATGGCTATCGCCACTCCTGCATTCTTATCTACGAGCCATCCTTTTTTTTGCGATGTTTTTGTTTGGCAAGGATATTATCATAATGTCTATGTGGTGTTTGTTTGCTTCGTCAAAGGCGATATCATGCGCTATCTTGGCCCTTCCCAAGTTCACTTGCAGTACGTTTATCTGTTTTTTGCCTATTTTTTTATCATTAGCCATTTTGCTTGTAACAGGCCCACATTCTCACCACGCTGTGCAGCAAGGTACGTGACCCCGGGCTATCATATGGGAAATTTATTGTAATATTAATCTTATTTATAACCGTAGGTATCCTAGTTGGGATTTTGTGGTAAAAGTTGGGATTCGTTCCTCTAAAACCTAGGTTAAAATAAATAAATAAATAAAATATAAATATAAATAAATATATAGATAAAAAATAAATAAAATCTTTGTTGTCGTCGTGTTGAGAGTATAGGAATCAACCGACGACAACTTCCTAAAATAGGCCTCCGGTGTATATTGCCGGAACCTAGAGACGACAGCAACGACAATTATAAACATATTAAAATCCGAATTTCTTCTTGTGGGGTCTAGATTTTGGACAAAGAGGTTGTAAAAGGACCTTTTGTCCATTTTAATTGATTTAGACCCTCTTTAGTCCTTATTCCCTAGGACTAATTTCCTGTACTCTGGACACCTCATGGTGTCCATCCTATGCCCTTCAATTTTGCAGGCCATACATTTCGCTACGGCCTTACAGTACTGGGCTCTATGGTTGAGCCCGCCACAATTGAGGCATTGCTTACTTCTGTCCTCCCCCTTACAGGAGGTCAGACTATGTCCCTATTCCAGACGTCTGTAGCACCTCAGAGGGGCTATTCGCTCCCTCACCCTACAAGCCGACCATCCTATTTTGATGGTTCCAATCTCTCTGAGCTTGCCGGCTTTGTTATTTGGAACGGAGAGAAGACACATCTGCCCTCCGAATTTTGTTTTTCTAAATAGTTTGATTTCAACCAGGCCTGCTAGGCCGGTCTGTTTTTCGACCTCAGCTTTCACCTCCTCCGAGGTGACCGCCAGGTCAACGTCAGTGACGCTGAAAACCGTCCCCCTGTTTCTGGTCGTTACACTAACCTCCTCCATTTTATTCATTATTGCATTTTTTAGGGTCTGTGCCTGACCCCTACCTTCGAGGCGGATGACAATGGCACCGCTATTTGTTTTTTTAACCTTATTGATGTTGACGTTGAGGCTCGCAACGTCAACTTTCTCCTTCATGGTTTTTAACACCTCGGCAAAGGGCCTGTTCCTGTCCTGATCAGGACAGATTTACCCTCCTACGACCTTCTGTCTCTGGAGGCTCTCGGATGTACAACCATGTTGTAGTTCCTACCGCTTTTGGTAGTGAATTCGAATATTTTTCTCGAGGGAGCTACCTCCCCACCGAGTATGAGGACATTCGTGTCCTCGCCCAGGTTCTCTCCGACCATTATCATTTCAAAATCTTTAGTAGGATCTCCATTAAGTCTGGCGACATAATGCCTCCACGCTTTTTTTTGTTTTTAAGGAGGTTACCGAATTCTCGATAACCTCGAAATCCCCGGGATTAAGGGCTTCCGCCAGCTCCCTGATTTCAAGAGTCATATTCTCCAACTCTTTTTCGCTCTTTGGATTTATTAGGACTATGCAGTCCTTTCTATACAGCGCGTCTTGGCTACTCATAGGGAGAATCTTGGTTTTGGAGAACACTTTGTCCTCCCAAAATTTATCTTTGATTCCTTCAAAATCTTTGAAGGAACCTCCCTTTTCCAAGGCTGCCATGATTTTTTTGGCAGCCTCCGCTTTTTTGAGCTTTTCAGCTTCTTTCCGGCATTCGTTGCATTTTATGCCGCTTAGGGTAATATTGGATGTATTATTTTTCTCCATCCGTAGCCTTGGTTAATTTTTTTGTGATGGTTCTCATTTCCCCCATCCTCCTTTTAATTTCCTCATTGTCGATGTTAAGGCTCGCGAGGATCTGTTCGACTTCGCCGAGCTTTCGTTTAATAGCCTCTGGGGCTGTTTCGTCATTCCTGGAGTTTTCCTCCCTCCAGGATTTTTTCTTTGCTTTTTTTTCTTTGTTCGTGCTATGGCACCAATAGGGTGTGGTGACCTTTTTGTCGATACCGAGTAGGATCGAGAATAGGTCAGACTTTCTGAAGTCAAACTCCTCGCTTGACTCCTCCTCTTCAGCTATGACCTCCTCCTCCATCATGGTCGATTGTCTGACCGCCGAGAAGGATTTGTTTACCATTTCCTTGTGCTTCCTTATCAGCTCCTGTTCAAAGAGCTCCCGGGCGAGGTCATCCTCGACAGTTTTTACATCCTCGTCAATTTTTATATTGCCGTCTTCACCAGAAGACGACGTACAATCCTCATCATCAATTACAATTCTTTTTCTGTCGTGAGACAGAGATGCCTCTGTCTCCGACGAGATATTTGCCCTCCTACGTCTTTTCTTATTTTGTTTTAATAGATTTTCCATTCAAATCCCACGAGTGGGGACGAAATAAGGTCCGGCGAGGCAGTGCGCCCTTACCTCGCTAAGGCTAGATTCTCTGGGAGGTCGCCTGGTCTCCCAGAGGCACCGTTCAAGACTGACTTCGCGCAGTCATTCATCCCATAGCCACTGTGGCTAACAGCGTAGGATTACGGATTTTTTCTCCAGGTTTACTCCTGTTTTTTGAGCTGTTTCTTAGCTTCACTCCCCTCTACCCGTCCGTCTAGACGGTCCGGTCCGAGAAGAGAGGAAGTTACTGAGCCACTCCATCAACGTCAAGGTCTTACAGCTCTTAGGAGTGGTACCTAACCTAACCTAACCTAACCTTTTTTTTTGTGGTTGGGAAAATCTTCAAAAGACTTCTGGGGAGGTGTCCCAGGCGTGCTGGATTCACCCGTTACCCGGGCGCCTACCAGCTAAAAACCCACCGTCTTCTCCACCGACGCATGTGGAACCGTTCTTAGCGAACATCGCGTCACATGCGCTGGCTTTACTCTCGACTCCTTTTCCTCTCTTCTTTTTTTTCTTCTTTGGTCTGTAATTTAAATAAGAGTAAAAAGTTACACAAGAGGGACAACACATAATAAATAAATAATACATAATATATAATATAATATCTACTGACACTTACACCCGAAAAATTGTATAGATAAAAATTCCTACTCCTAATCTTACCCTACGTTAAAAGTTTATTGTATAAATAAAACCTATGCTAATCCTATTTTAAAAAATTGTATATATAAAGCTTTGAGTATAAATAAAACTTACCCTAAAAAACGCTTAATCCTACATTAAAATATTAGGTAAATATAAAAATCTAATATAGATAAAAACTTATCCTAGTATAAATAAAAACTTATCCTAGTATAAATAAAAACTTATCCTAATATATATATAAAACTTATGTCCAAATCTAATTCAATGTTAAAATTTTTGTATACTTTAAAATTGTATAAATAAAATCCCTAACTCTACTTTGTATATATAAAATTTTAAAATCAGTGTATAGACATATAATAAAATCGTTAAAATTAATAAATTAAGACGGCACACGCTACAATTACAACTACATATTAAAAATCGTCACGCTTTCTTTTTCTTCCTCTTTGGCTTTTATCATTCCCGTAACGATATATATTACCCTATCGTACACCTTCTTTTCTCTAATGGCAGCGATCATAATGTTCCTACACCTCAGGGTGCCATTACTTCCTATTATTTTCTTTAATTCGTTTTGTTTTTGCCGGTGGACACGACACCTCCGTCACACCGCAGGTGGGGCATAGGTCGTCTCTCGTTTTTTTTTTATTCCATGAGTATATTTTCTGAAAGGCCCACGCCCCGTTAGAAATTGCGTAAAGTAGTAATTCGTTCTGCGGTCCTTCTTTCTTCTTCCTCTTCTTCTTTTCTCCTGACTTCTTCTTCCACAGTCCTTCTTCTCTCCTCTTCCTTCTTAACCCAGATATGCCTGAATTTTTTTTTGTTTTCATTTTGTTCTTTCTTATTGTAAGTAGTTGTTTTTATGTCTCTGAAACATAATCATTTGGAAATTTTCGATTCCCATCTGTAATTTTTTTGAAAAATGACTGTCCTTTTAGAAGGACTGTAGTCACTTGAATACTATAATTTTATTTTCTATAAAAGTAAAATTTTATTTAAAACAAAGTAACATAAATTTATTCAAAAAATGTATAGAAAAAAAATAAAGTTTGATTAGATTTCTTTCACATGGTAAGGCTTAAAACATACAACATGTAATGCAGCATCACACTTCTCACACTTGGTGGAGACTTTTTTATGGCACATGCGACACCTGGTTTGCTTCCCTTGTGTCACAATTAAGTGATCAATACGATCATATCTCATCTCACAGTTATGTGATTGTGACAACTTCGATCTCTTCGCAAATTTTCGTTGGTTTCCTTCTAAAATGGTCATGACTATTCTCCTTCGAAATCTTAGATGATCCAGTTTTCCATTTTGTTCCCTGTGAAGTTACCATGCATTTTGAACCGCAAGATTTAACATGTGAAATATAAGAGGAATGTACCACTTCTTTCCTCTCAAACCTATTCTGTAGAGACTTATATTTTGATCTGCCCTGTCAACGCCTCCCATATATTTGTTATAAGTAAATATATTATGAGGTTGGTCTACCTTAATTTTCTTTTTTTCTTTGAGAGAATAACGACTAACTGAATGAGTAGGGTGAACAGGCAAGGCATTGGATGCTAAAGTGACAACGTTATTGTCATGCCATTTAACAACTACAGTGTTTTCTTCGTTAGTTTGGTATTCAATAAAACCTCTACTTTTTTTCTTGAACTGGGATTTATTTGCCAGTGGACATTTTGACGTGCGATTTTCTCTTATGGTTCCTGTTATCTTCAAATTTCTTCTAGTCATTTCACTCAGAAGTGGTATAGTCGTAAAGAAATTGTCGCAAAAAATGTGATAGGGAAAGCTTTGAATAGAATTGATTATGTCGGTATATTGCAGAATCACAGATGGTCCTAAACCCAGTTCCTTATAACAGGGCTTTATTTCTGATTTGGCACCTTGGTACGGCTCTACCCAAATAACATACCCTTTGCTGGTACAACCTGTCCATAATTTGTACCCATAACGTATGGGTTTACCACGTATGAATTGCTTACAGCCATGGCGACCATAATAAGGCACCATGGCTTCATCCACACTGTGATTTTCAGTTACTGGTGCATACTGTTGGAATAAACTGTTCATTTTATTTATCAATAATCGTACTTTGGCAAATCTGTCTGTCTTGTCTAAATTCGTGTTATCACAGCAATGTAAATTACTGAAAATATACTCAAAACGATCTCTAGATAACGAATTTATAACAAGCTGATTTTGCGTGTCAGAAGAATTTTCCCAATACATTCTACGTCTGGGTAATTTTTGATAACCAGACAGTAGTAGGATGGCGAAAAAATTTTTCATTTCTTCTTTTGTTATGTTTCCAACCCTATTTTTGCTTGTAGCGTACATATTAGAATAGTAGACAAATAAATATATAACTTCGTCACCCCAAAATAACGAAAACAATTCAATAACCGAATTTTCATTTTGAACAATTTGTGGTTTTGGAACTTCTATATTATTAGGTGGTGTTAAGTCTTGGTTTCTCCAAGCATAATTTTTCTTCACATATATATGTTGGGAGTTTTTCAGAAGACGTTTTACATCCGACAATGGCAGATTTTCTTCATTATCATCACTACCTGAATCGCTTGGTAAAGAAATATTAACATCTTCTTCAACATTAGGTTCAAAAATTTCTGCCTCGGCTAGAAGTTGTGATCCAGGCAAATTGTTAATATCTAAATGATCTTCATCGCCTGAATCTTCATCAGTAACTTCCTCGCAAGAATTTTTGGGCGGCATAATTGTAAGCGATATTTCGTCATCAACTTCATTGTGATCATCTTCTTCAATGATTTGCAATAGTTCATTCAGAGTGAGACCCCTGTAAAAGAATATCGGTTTGCCTACTGTCCTTCTAGAAGTACACATGATTTTTCTGATACTGATTGATTAAAAACGGTTCTTTTTATAAGCAAGCTGCATCAGCTAAAACCTGATACATACATTTACATGCATGTTCAACGAAAACTAAAAATGGGATAAAACAAAGTCCTCAAAAACTTACCCAACTAAGCGGAAAGGTAAAGGTTCTTCCATCACAAATTGTTTTACCACGTGCTGAATAAAACAATAAACTTCCACTGATTTTGTAAAAGAAATTCCAAGAATAATGTTTAGTGTGACATTTGGTCAAGCGACATCTAGATTCAAATAACTGTATCTCAAAAAATTTAACAAAGATTCCTGTAATATTCAGTGTCCTTTTGGTAGGACAGTAGGCAAATCTGAGTTAAGTTTAAGTTTTAATTGGTTTTCCATTTGGTTCCCACGAGTTGGGACGTGTGAAAAGTCCGGCGAGGCAGTGCGCCCTTACCTCGCTAAAGCTAGAATACTCTGGGGAGGTCGCCAGGTATCCCCAGAGGCACACGTTCGAGACTGACTCCGCCCAGCCATTCATCCCGTAGCCACGGTAGCTCACAACGTAGGATTACGGATTCTTTTCTCGAGGTTTACTCCTCTATGTCTTTTTGGTCCGCGGGCAATTATTGGGGAACGCATTTGTTCCTTATTCATCACCTATCCGATAAGGTTGGTCGGTCATGTTTCCTCTTACAAAAGGTTGAGCGACTCAGGACCGACCACTCCTTTCGGAGACACCTTATGAGCCATTGGGACGCGTCGTGTCGGGTAGACCAAACCCCATCCCAGAGAACTCGCGTCGAGGATTTGGGGTGACTCACTTCCTGCCTCCTCGACTCGACCTCTCCGAGCACGAAACCTAACCTAACCTTTTTTTTTGCCCCCAAGGTAGGGTGGAAGCTAATGCCGTCCTCACAGCGGGCGGGTGCAATGCTGTGAGTTTGTGGGACTCTCACCCACTAAACCACCCTCCTTGTTTACACATCCCTGGGGATTTGCGTGCGCCGGGAGGACAAGTTGTCATTACATCAGCGCACATCCCCTTTGAAAATCCCTTTCCTTATTCTATTACTATCCCTGAGAGTTTCTATCCTCTTTTTCCTTTCTGTTCATTACTACGGTCATGTACGTCGTTACCGCGTTCCAGGTTGCTTTATCCTCCAACATTTTCCCTATGATCTCGGTTGCCGTAGGCAAGTGACATCCTAGTATCTTTTAGTCTGGTTCTCTCCTCACCCCATCTCGCACATTCGTAGAGGACATGGGCCGGGTCGTCCCTTTGCCCACATGTTTTACATGTGTCATCCTCGGTTTTACGGATTCTTTTAGTGAAGGTTCCGAACGAACCATGCCCCGACAGAATCTGCGTGATGTAGTAAGAAGTGGTTTTGTGTTTACACATGACCCAGCTTCTTATGTCTTTAATCAATGTTTTTTTCCACTGGGCCTTCGTCTCCAGACTATCCCACCTCTCCTGCCACTTTTTATATGTTCTTTCTCTTGTCATTCGTCTATTGCCGGCTAACCTGCCTCCTATTTTATATAGAAAACATCTCTCTGCTATCATGAGATCAATCGGTGGGAAACCTGCTATAACCTGGACTGCCTCGGCCGATACGGTCCTATAGGCAGCGGCGACCATCAGTAAGCCTTTTCTTTGCGCGGCCATTAATCTTTCCTTGTATGATTGTATCTTCATGGCTTCGCGCCAGGCTGGCGGCGCGTACAGGAGGACGCTGTGCATTACTTGGCACAGAACCCTGCGCTTGCAATAACCAGGCCCTCCCACATTCGGCATCAGTCTCCGTAGTTGTGTGATCTTTTTATTGGCTTTTTCGACCGTGTATTTCATATGTTCCAGGAAGTCGGGATATGCTCGTCTAACATCTAGATTAAAATAAGATAAAATGAAATAAATAAATAAATATAAAATAAATATATAAATAAAAAATAAATAAAACCTTTGTTGTCGTCATGTTGATAGTATAGGGATCAACCGACGACAACGTTCTAAAATAGGCCTCCGGTGTATATTGCCGGAACCTAGGAGCAACAGCGACGATTACTAACATATTAAAATCTGGGTTACTTCTTTTGGGGTCAAGATCCTGGACAAAGAGGTTGTAAAAAGACCTTTTGTCCATTTTAATTGATTTAGACCTCATTAGTCCTTGTTCCCAAGGACTAATTTCCTATATTCTGGACACCTCATGGTGTCCATCCTGTGCCCTTCTATTTTGCAGGCCATACATTTCGCTACGGCATACAGTCCTGGGCTCTATGGTTGAGCCCGCCACAATTGAGGCATTGTTTGCTTCTGTCCTCCCCCTTACAGGAGGTCAGACTATGTCCGTATTCCAGACATCTGAAGTACCTCAGAGGGGCTATTCGCTCCCTCACGCTACAAGCCGACCATCCTATTTTGATGGTTCCCATCTCTCTAAGCTTGCCGGCTTTGTTATTCGGAACGGAAAGAAGACACATCTGCCCTCCGAAGTTTGTTTTTCTAAACAATTTAATTTCGACCAAGCCTGGTAGGCCGGTCTGTTTTTCGACCTCAGCTTTCACCTCCTCCGAGGTGACCGCCGGGTCAAGGTCAGTGACGCTAAAAACCGTCCCCCTATTTCTGGTCCTAACACTGACCTCCTCCATTTTATTCATTATTGCATTTTTTAGGGTCTGTGCCTGACCCCTGCCTTTGAGGCGGATGACAATGTCACCGCCATTTGCTTTTTTAACCTTGTAATGTTGACGTTGAGGCTCGCAACGTCAACTTTCTCTTGCATACTTTTCAGTACTTCGGCGAAGGGCCTGTCTCCTGTCCTAACCAGGACAGATTCCCCCTCCTCCGACCTCCTATCTCTGGAGGCTCTCGGGTGTATGATCATTGTATTTTCCACCGCTTTTAGCAGTGAATTCTATAATTTTCCACGTGGGAGCTATCCCCCCATCGAGAATGAGGACATTCGTGTCCTCGCCCAGGTTCTCCCCGACCATGGCGCCAATCATTTCGAAATCCTTGCCGGGTTCTCCATTAAGTCTGGTGGCATAATGCCTCCAGGCTTTTTTTGTTTTCAAGGAGGTTACCGAATTCTCGATAACCTCGAATTCCCCGGGATTAAGGGCTTCCGCTAACTCCCTGATTTCAGGAGTCATATTTACTGTCTCTTTTTCAGTGCTTGGATTTATTAGGACCATACAGTCCTTTCTATCCAGCGCGTCCTGGCTCCTCATAGGGAGAATCTTGGTTTTGGAGAACACTTTGTCCTCCCAAAATTTATCTTTGATTCCTTCAAAATCTTTGAAGGAACCTCCCTTTTCCAAGGCTGCCATGATTTTTTTGGCAGCCTCCGATTTTTTAAGATTTTCGGCTTCTTTCCGGCATTCATTGCATTTAATGCCGCTTAATGTAATATCGGATGTATTTTTTCCATCCGTAGCCTTGCTTAATCTTTTTGTGAGGGTTCTCATTTCCCCCATCCTCCTTTTAATATCTTCGTTTTCAATATTAAGGCTCGCGAGGATCTGTTCCACTTCGCTGAGCTTTTGTTTAATAGCCTCTGGGGCTGTTTCGTCGTTCCTGGAGTTTTTCTCCCTCCAGGATTTTTTTTTGGCTTTTTTCTTCTTTATTGGTGCTTTGGCACCAATAGGGTGTGCTGACCTTTTTCTCGATACCTAGTAGGATCGAGAATAGGTCAGACTTTCTGAAGTCAAACTCGTCGCTTGACTCCTTCTCCTCTTCAACTTCCTCATCCATCATTGTCGATTGTCTGACAGATGCGAAGGATTTGTTAACCATTTCCTTATGTTTTTGGATTAGCTCCTGCTCGAAGAGCTCCCGGGCGAGGTCATACTCGACCGTTTTTTCCTCATCAAATTTTTTATTGTCGTCTTCACCAGAAGACGACGTGCATTCCTCATCAACAACTTGTCTTTTTCTATCGTGAGACAGAGATGCCTCTGTCTCCGACGAAATATTCCCCCTCCTGCGGCGTTTTGTACTTTGTTTTTTAAATGTATCCAGACGAATCCCACGAGTGGGGACGAAATAAAGGTCCGACGAGGCAGTGCGCCCTTACCTCGCTAAGGCTGGATTCTCTGGGAGGTCGCCTGGTATCCCAGAGGCACCGTTCAAGGCTGACTTCGGGCAGCCATTCATCCCGTAGCCAAGGTGGCTAATAGCGTAGGATTACGGATTTTTTCTCCAGGTTTACTCCTGTTTTTTGAGCTGTTTCTTAGCTTCACTCCCCTCCACCCGTCCGTCGAGACGGCCCGAGAAGAGAGGAAGTTACTGAGCCACTCCACCAATGTCAAGGTCTTACACCTCTTAGGAGTGGAACCTAACCTTTTATTAGGGAAGAGTAGCGACGCAGCCTCTAGCCGCTGCTCTTCGTTTAAGTTGTATGGGGCGACGGCTCTCAACGCTTTCATTGTGATTTTTTATGCGTCGCCCCATATATCCTTTTCGAGATCTTCACATATGGCCCGCCATCTTTTCTTCTTTTCATTTTTTATTAACTTGCCCAGAGCTTTTTTTTTCTGTTTGTATGTGTCTCTATAACTTTCTTCACCCCCGCTTCTGGTATATGTCCTCCGGGCAAGGAGGCAATCCTCTCGGAGTTTCTCTATCTCATCGTTCCACCAATATGGCATTTGTCTATTATGATTTTTTTTGTTTTTATTATCTTTTATTACTTTATCTTTAATATCTTTTAGTACTAACTGTAGAGTCTCGAAGTTCACCACCTTTTTTTGTCTATTCCTAAGTTTTTTATTTTATCTATTAATTTATTCTTGTATATATTTTTATAAGTTAGGTTTATGTTTTTATTTGCTTTTATTGTCTTGCTTTTAATGTCATAGGTGATGGAACTTGTGGTGGGTAAAAATATGATCGTCGAGAACATCCCAGTTTGCGATTTTTCTGGATGACCCTTCACTAGCAAGAGTCACATCGATGTGACTCCTGCTAGTGCCCCTCACAAACGTTGGTTTTCTATTATTTATCGCGATTATATTCATTTGGGCCATCCAGTCGTCCCAGAGGTCACCCCTCTCATCATTAATAGGGGATCCCCACTGAGACGATTTTGCGTTGACGTCCGCCACGATCAGAAAGTTCTTATTGTCGGTGACGGCATTCATTATTTTTTTAATTGTTTTTCTATACTCAATCATAGAGACATTGGGGGAAATGTAGCAGGCCACGATCGTGATCTCGCAATCAAGCTCGACCACGACGTAGCCCGCCTCTCTTTGTAACCTCCTCACCCCAATATCCCTATTCCTGAATAATACCGCCACGTCCTTTCTCTTATCTTGTACCCAACCACCCCCCTCAGTCAGTTTTTTATTAGGTTCTGAAACGATAAGTAGATCCACTTCGAGTTGAGCAGCTTTAGCGTGGGTCAGGTCATGAGCTAGTCTAGCCCTTCCCACGTTAATCTGCAAAACCCTGATACCGGTCTTGCTAGAGGCCATTTTTTTTTTACTCTCTATAGGAAAGCGTGTCGATTAGGTCCGGAGGTCTATCTCTGTTTACCAAATACCGCGTCGCGATATTTCGGACACGCCATGGTGTCCGTCCGATGCCCACTCTCGCTGCACGAGAGACACCATGCTTCGTTCAGGCACTCCTGTGCCCGGTGTCCCTCCTTAATACAGCTAAAGCAGCACCTACCACGATCTTTCCCCTTGCACTGGTAGGTGCTGTGTCCGTATTCGAGGCATCGGAAACACCTTAGGGGGGTGAACCTTTCCCTTACCTTACAGTACTGCCAGTGGATTTTTACTTTATCCACTGACCTGAGGGCCGCCGCCATTTCTTCTCTGACGGCTATGGTTGCCGTCTGTCCCCCTCCTCTACTCTCCCTCATCCCCTTTACCACTATATCTGCATTTTTTAGACCTGTCCATGTTACGATAGAATCTCTTAGTTCGGAGGGGGATATAAATGGGTCTACCTCCATGACGGTGAAGACGGTTTCCCTTCTTTTCACAGTCATGTTTATCTCTCCCATTTTATTGTTTATTTCCTTTTTTAAACGTTCGGCGGCCCCTTGTCCCTTTACCTTGACCAGCAGGTCCCCCCCCCTGTTTTGCGTACCGACTCTACTTTGATTCCTAGTTCGTCCACGTTCACATTGGTTTTAATCGTTTTGAGGACGTCCGTGTATTTTTTGGTCCCTGTTTTTATGAACAGAGATTCCCCTCCTTCCCTTTCTGTGCCAACACCACCACCTAGCCTAACCATCTCTTCCCCTTTAGTCACTATGCTCCATTCTGTTTCCCTGGTCCTCCCCACGAATTCTAGTGCTTTCCTAATTTTGATTTTGTCTACCCCCTCCCCGATAATGACTTTTACGTTTTTTTCTTCCTTTTCTTTTGCCAGTTTAACTAAGTTTATTACAGTTTTAAATACTCCCTCTTTGTCCCCTAACCTGGCCATGTAGTTCATCCACGTTCTCCAATTATTTTTTGTTTTTATATTATTTTCTATTAACTCTATCTCCCCTGATCCCGTTTCCTCTAATACTCCCCACATATCTTCTCTTACTTTTTTAATCAGTTCTACTGTTAACCCCCCCACATCTTTTCCTATTATTATTGCGCTGCTGCGTCTTTCCCTCAAAACATTCTCCGCTCTTTCCTTCTCCCACTTTTTTTATACACCTCCTCTTCCCATTCTTCCCCTGCTAATCTTTCCCATACCTCATATTCTCCACCCCCTGTATCTATTTCCCTTATAATATTTTGTGTTTTTTCATTTTTTCTTTGTTTTTCTTCCTCTTCCCTGCATTCCCTGCACCGCACTTTTCTCAAATTTTTTTTGGATATAAGTTCCCTCAGCTCCTCTAATTTTTTATTAATTTTTCATCCCCTCCCACCATGTTTTTAATTTCTAGAATTTTATTGTCTATTTCCTCCTCCTCTCCCGTTGTTGTTTCTCCCTCTTTCCTTTCTTTTTTATTTTCTATTTCCCCCTCAACCCTGCTTTCCTCCCTTTCCCTTTTTTTTCCAGTTTCCCCGAATATTATTTTTTTCAGTAGTGCCCCCTCACTACTCTCGTCTCCCTTTTGGTTTTCTTCTTCCCTTCTTCTTCCTTCTCCTCTTCCAGTATCGTTGATTGTATCCTGTCCTTACTTCTGTTGATTTTTTTGTTCTTTCTTTGTCTTTCTATTAACTCCTGTTCAAATTTCCTTCTTCTTCCTCCTCTTCCTTTCGCCTAACCTCTTCCTCCACTGTTCTCCTCAACCTAATCTAACCTAACCTAACCTAACCTTTTTTTTTTTCGGGGGGTAACAAAATGTTCTAAACACGCGCTAGCCTGGTGGTCTGGCGGCTAGGAAGTGTCGGATTCAGCCCTTTTTGAGGACCGCCTACCGACTAAAAAACTTCCCCCCTCTTCGACCCTGGAACCGCTTTTGCAAGCATTACTTCAGGGGGTCAACAGTCTTCTCATAAGTTTTAACCGTTGGGCAGGGCTGCCTCTCTTCTGATCTCCTCTTTCACCTTTTCATTCATTATGTTTTTAATCATGTCTGTCACCGCATTCCAGTGATCCTCTTTACTTGTTATTAATTCAGCTACATTGTCCTTGGTTATTTCTGCACCGCACTTTTCTCTTGCTACTTCTCTGATATTATGAAATTTTTCGCATCGAAAAATTGTGTGTTCCGGATCATCTCTGAGATTGCAAAACGAACAGCAATCATTTTCCTGCTTCTTAATAGTTTTTAAATAAGTCCCGAAGACACCGTGACCCGTCATGGCTTGTGTTGTTAAATGTTCCAAATCGCCCCACTTCCTGTTCATCCAGTTGCGTATGTTTTTCACGAAGACCTTTGTCCAGCCGTTGTAAGTTTCCCATCTGCTTTGCCACTCGTCCAGTAATCTTTCTCGAGCTTCTTGCCTATAAGTTTTACCATTTTTGTGGATTTGTACCCGTTCTTTTGCTAATAGATCTATTGGTGGCAAACCTGCCAGGACCTAGACTGCTTCAGTCGAAGCCGTTTTGTAAGCCGCCGTTACTCCCAAAGCTAGTCTTCTATTCACTCTTTCTAACAACTTCTTATGTTTTCTATATTTCAGTGCTTCTATCCAAATTGGTGCCCCATATAACATTGCAGATATAACTGCAGTGCTTAGCAACTTTCTTTTACCGCTCTTAGGTCCACCGGTCTTTGGCATTATTCTCAGTAAAATATTTATCATTTCGTTGCCCTTCTTAGATATCTTTAATAAATGTTCTTTCATTTGGAAATCTTTGTCGATAAACAAACCCAGGTACCTGACCGCTTTTTGGCTTATAATGTTCACATCGTCTATTTTTACTTCTACTTTTGTGACAGTTCTTCTTCCTGCCAGTATGACTATTTCGGTTTTCTTTGGTGCTGCTTTTACTTCTATTCTTTGCAGGGTACAGAGAACCCGTTGCGCTGCATACTGCGCTTTGTCTTCTAACTGTGCCCGGTTCCTGGCTTTGACCACTATGGCCAGATCGTCGGCGTATGCTATAAGGTCTACCCCTTCCTCCATTTCCTGTCTTAGCACGTTATCATAAAATATATTCCACAATATTGGACCCAATATGGACCCCTGCGGGACCCCACAGGTCACCTCAAAACTCTCACCACTTGCCGTTACTATTGTTCTTTCGCTTAGATATGACTTTAGAATATTTTTAAGATAGCTGCTTACTCCTCCTCTCTCAAGAGAGTTTTCAATTCCTCTCCATGGGGCCGAGTTGAAAGCGTTCTCAATGTCTAACAATATCATTATGCAAAATTCCTGATTTTTTAGCGCTTTCCTTCTAATTTGCCCAACTATTCCTTGCACTTTACTTATTGCGTCTATTGTGGATTTACCTTTGGTAAATCCATATTGATTCTCGTGTCTTAATCCTTTTTCTTCGACTTCGGTTTGCAGTCTGTTTTTTAGTAGAATCTCTAGGAGCTTTCCTGCTGTGTTTATTAAGCATATTGGTCTATACGAAATTTGAGAGCTAATGTCTTTCTTTGGCTTTTCTAGCACGACTAACTTAGTTGCTTTCCAAATCTTTGGAAATTTTCCTTCTTTTAGGCATTTATTTAGTGATTTTAGTATCGCTTCTGGTGCTTCCTTAGAGACCGTTATCATTAACTCGGGAGTGATCATGTCTAGACCAGGTGCTTTTTTTAGTTTCAGTTGAGCGGTTGCGGTAGCGAGCTCGTCTTTGCTGAAAGTGGGTATTCCAGCCACCTCCACTGCTTCACTCACCCAGTCAATTCGGCTTTTTGCAGGAAATAGTTTTCCAATTTGTGCCTTAACTACATTGTCGTCAATTTTTTGTCTCGGACGCAGCTTCATTCGTTTTGTGATTATTTGGTATGCTTTCCCCCATATATCGTTGTTCAATTCGTTGCAGAGGTCTTTCCATTTGTTCTTCTTGCTTTTCAGAATCACCTGTCTTAATTCATTTTTTGCTACCCTATGTTGTGCTCTTGTAGCGGCTCTCTCTTCTTCGGTAGAATTCCTTCCTCTAAGTCTCGTTAGTATTCTTCTGAATCTAATACATTCTTTTCTTTTTTCTGATATTTCAGAGTTCCACCAGTATACCGGTGTGCGCCCTCTTATTGATGTATTAACTTTGCGGAAATGTTTGTTTATAACTGATATTATGACTTCAATTAGGGCTTCTGGATCATAACACTGACCTTGTAATTTGTTTTTTATATCACCAGTAAAATTCTTCATTTTCTCTGGTATAATTTTCCACCCGGACTCTTGACTCCCAGAAGTTAGTTTTCCATACGGCACGTTTTGGATATTAAATCTAATATTTCTATGGTCACTTAGATTTTCCGTTTCTTCGTCTACCCTCCATTTGACCACCCTTTTACTTATCCTCGATGTTGCTATGGTGAAGTCTATTCGAGAACACCCTGCCGCCCCAACGAACGTCGGGCTGTCTCCTGTGTTTAGTACCACCATTTGATTTTGTGCTATCCAGTCCTCAAAAATTTTCCCTCGAGTATTGTAGTTATCGGAACCAATGGCTAAGTTTTTTGCGTTGAGGTCGCCCGCTATGATCACTTCTTTCCCTTCCTTTTTTATAATTGCTTCCATCTCCCTTAGTAAAACACTGAAATCATCTATTTCTCCGTTTGGTGAGAAATAGCAAGAAATTAAGTAGAAGTCTTCCAGCTCCACGCCAACGAAGCCCTTTCCTACGACATGTGTTATCACAGGTATTTTCTTGTTTAAGTTAATAAAGCTATCACAGTCAATATCGCAGTAATCCTTAAATTCTATTTTCCTATTTGGTTCCTGTCCTAGGATAACGTCAATAAGTCCTTCAGAAATTTCCTTAGTCATTAAATCATGTGCAGCACGACATCTGTTCATATTGAGCTGTGCAACTCTAAGATCGTTTTTGACTTTATTATCTTCCATTTTTAATTTTTTCGGCTCTAGCCGTTGACAACTGCCTTCTGAATTGCTTGCATTTCCCGCTTCCTGCCTTATGACCTGCCTGCTGGCAAAGTGGGCAGTTTTCCTCGTTTTTGCATTCTTTAGCAATGTGTCCTTCTATACCACATCTGAAACACAGGTTTGTTCTGTCGGTGCCTTTGCATTCCGCGGCGCTGTGATCAAAGTTCCAGCATTCCGAGTTTGTAACTTTTATCTTCGAGGCTTCCTAGTGTTTCCTCCAGACTTTTGATAACTTCTTCTTTCGTCGTTAGTGAGTCAAAACCCTTTATATGTACTGTCTCCGTAGTGTCCTCCATTCCCAGAGTATACACTCTCGTGCCTCCCGAGTTTTCGGACGAATTAAGTGCATTCTGAATATTCTTTATAGTTTCATCGTTTTTGTCCATTGATATAAGCAGCTTATTGTCTTTTGTTTTTCTAATTTCCCTAATTCCATCTTCTCTATTTTTATCCAGGAGCGTTTTTACTTTTTGTAAAGTTTCTTTATAGGTCTTCCCTTTTTCTTCCACAACGAGTGCGTAAGAATTTCTTCCTCTGTTTGTAGCCTGTGGTTTCGTTGGATCCAATTTATCTGTGTATATAACAGACTTCGTATCTGTCGAATGAAAAATTGCTTCAGCCATTTTTCTTAGTCTGCTAAGGCTTATCCCTTGGACTTTGTGAAGTGCGACCCATTCAGTGGCCGCTGTTTCCGTCTTAAGTTTACCGAGTTTATTATATAAGTCTATTTCCGTTCCATCGAAATTCAGTTTGATAATTTTTCTGGTTGTTTCTTGTTCGCCTTTGTTTGATGTGGTGATTTGTTTTTGTTCAATTATAGCCTTCTATGACTGTTAGCTCTGGGTACCTGTCTACATACATTTTCTGTATTCTGCAGTCGTCATATCCTTTGTATTTGGTCCCACTATGACTACTTTTACGGTATCATCTTTGGTGTTTAATGGATTTCCAACCTTAATTTCTGTGTTAGTGAATGTACTTACGTCCCAATGCCTATTCCCTTGTTCGGACCATTGCTTGTAGCTTGTCATCTCACTGAAATTAACCATAGGCTCCTCCACTCCAGTCTGCGTGCTAATGCTACTATGCGTTTGATTTGAGGTTTGCACTTCTACATCAATTGTCATTTTTTCCACCTCTTCAAATTTATGGTTTTCCAGCCAGGTTCTTATAGATTCTCTACTTATTACTTCCAGTTGTCTTTTCATTTTAATTGCAAGCTCTTAAATCTCTTTTTTGGTGTTTTGCTCTATCCTGCTTTCTAATTCTTTTCCAAGTTTTGTGATCATGTCCAGTGTCTCCCTGAGCACGAAAGCTTCCGCGCTCTCTTTCCTCTTATAAGGGCTTAGTTGCACATCTGACTCCATCGATGTGTCTGCGACTTTCCTTTTCTTTAACGTATCACTTGAAATCGATCTACTTTTAGCTAGTCTAAGCATTGCTTGTACTTCCAATAGAACTGACTTTTTTTCTGTTGATTTATATATTTCCATATGTGATCCCAAGAGTTGGGTCGAAAGAGTGTCCCGCGGGGCAGTGCGCCCTTACCCCGCTAAGGCTAAAATACTCTGGAGATGTCGCCAGGTATCCCCAGAGGCACACGTTCCAGACTGACTCCGCGCAGCCATTCATCCCGTAGCCACGGTAGCTCACAACGTGGGATTTCGAATTTTTTCTCGAGGTTTACTCCTCTATGTCTTTTTGGTCCGCGGGCAATTATTGGGGAACGGCATTTGTTCCTTATTCATCACCTATCCGAGAAGGTTGGTCGATCGTGTTTCCTCTTACAAATGGTTGAGCGACTCACGACCGACCACTCCTTTCGGAGACACCCTATGAGCCATTGGGACGCGTCGTGTCGGGTAGACCAAACCCCATCCCAGGGAACTCGTGTTGAGGATTTGGGCTGAGTCAGTTCCTGCCTCCTCAACCCGACCTTCCTGAGCACGAAACCTAACCTAACCTAAGCCTAAGCTAATGCCGTCCTCACAGCGGGCGGGTGCAATGCTGTGAGTTTGTGTGGGACTCTCACCCACTAAACCACCCTCTTTGTTCGCTCATCCCTGGGGATTTACGTGCGCCGGGAGGACAAGTTGTCATTACATCAGCGCACATCCCCTTTGAAAATCCCTTTCCTTATTCTATTACTTATCCCTGAGAGTTTCTATCCTCTTTTTTCTTTCTGTTCATTACTACTACGTTACCGCGTTCCAGGTTGCTTTATCCTCCAGCATTTTCCCAATGATCTCGGTTGCCGTAGGCAAGTCACATCTTAGTTGTTCTTTTAGTCTGGTTCTCTCCTCACCCCATCTCGCACATTCGTAGAGGACATGGGCCGGGTCGTCCCTTTGCCCACATGTTTTACATGTGTCATCCTCGGTTCTACGGATTCTTTTAGTGAAGGTTCCGAACGAACCATGCCCCGTCAGAACCTGCGTGATGTAGTAAGAAGTGGTTCTGTGTTTGCACATGACCCAGCTTCTTATGTCTTTAATCAATGTTTTTGTCCACTGAGCCTTCGTCTCCAGACTATCCCACCTCTCCTGCTACTTTTTATATGTACTTTCTCTTGCCATTCGTCTATTGCCGGCTAACCTGCCTCCTATTTTATATAGGCAACATCTCTCTGCTATCATGAGATCAATCGGTGGGAAACCTGCTATAACCTGGACTGCCTCGGCCGATACGGTCCTATAGGCAGCGGCGACCATCAGTAAGCCTTTTCTTTGCACGGCCATTAATCTTTCCTTGTAAGATTGTATCCTCATGGCTTTGCGCCAGGCTGGCGCCGCATACAGGAGGACGCTGTCCATTACTTGGCACAGAACCCTGCGCTTGCAATAACCAGGCCCTCCCACATTCGGCATCAGTCTCCGTAGTTGTGAGATCTTATTATCGGCTTTTTCGACAGTGTATTTCATATGTTCCAGGAAGTTGAGGTTTTTTGTTATTATTACTCCCAGATATTTTATTTTCTTTTTGGCCTCGACTCTTTGTCTTTCCACTAACATTTTGAAGGGATCGTTTGTTTTCCGTGGTCCCTTCACCGTCAGTATCTCTGTTTTCTGAGGAGCAATTTTAAGTCCGTTTCTTATTATCCAACGGACCGCTAGAGCTACTGTATTCTCTGCTCTATTCCTGACTTCATTTTCTTTGTCTCCTACGATGTAGAAGACGAGGTCATCAGCGTACGCGATAGTGGAAACTTTTGGGCCATAGTCCAACACTAGGATACCGTTATACATGATGTTCCACAGAACCGGTCCAAGGACGGAGCCCTGCGGAACACCCATCGTGCACCTATGTGAAATGATGCCGGAGGTCACCCTCCTGTCACTCAGGTAGTTTTTTTATGTAGTTCGTTAGGTAAGGGCTAATTCCGTTATCTTTACAAGCCATGACTATTTTATGCCATTTCGCGGTATTGAAGGCATTTTTTATATCGTACAAGTACACGTACAAGTACACCCCATTTGTGGCTGGCTTTACCTACTATTTCTTTTAGTTCTTTTATTGCCGACAGCGTTGATCTTTTGGGTCGGAAGCCATGCTGATGCGGAGATAGGAGGTTCTTATTCTCGATCTTCTCAGCCAATCTATTTGTAATTATACGTTCTAGTAGTTTTCCGAAAGAGTTGATCAGGCATATAGGGCGATAGCTGCCTGCCTCGTTTGGGTCTTTACCCTCCTTCGGAAGTAGAACGACTCTGGCTATTTTCCAGCAGTCGGGAAACCGTTGTTGCTTCAAAAGTTCGTTTAGATAGTTTAGAACTTGCAACGGTTTAGTTTTCACCGCGATTTTTAGAGCTTCGTTCGTTTGGCAGGCCGTCTGGTCCAGGTGCCTTGCCGTTTTTAATACCTCTAATCGCTATATCGAGCTCGTCACTGGTGAAACTATTTGGTACCTCATGTAGTGCGGGTTCGTCATCGTCGTCATTTGTTATTTTCCCTCTTGTTGTCGGGAAGAGGGTGCGGAGTATATTTTTTCTCCTTTTCGCGCTGAGTTGGCCTTGTGTTCTATTAGCCAATTTGCCCGTCACTATCCTGTAACCCTGGCCCCATATGTCGTTTTCAAGGTCTTTCATGAGGTCGTCCCAACATCTCTTTTTGGCTTGCGTAATTAGTCTTTTTAGTACTTTGCCTTGTAACTTCATACCGTCTTCCCACTTTTGTTTTAAATGTGGGAGTTTTTCTCGGGTGTATTTACGTCTATGTTTATTATATTCGTTTCTGGCATTCTCGATTTCAGGATTTCACCAGAATGGTTGCATCGAGGTGTTTGCGTCGTTATTACTGGAGGCATCTTTATATGCCTTCACTATTTCCTCGTATGTTCCATTACTTTTTTTTAGTATTTCTACGTACTTTTCAGTGTTCAAGTATGTCCTTTTCCTGTTGTTAGGGCTCATCTTTTTTATTGCTCCTTTCGTTTTTATCTGATATCGAATATGTCCATGGTGTGTGTAGAGATTGACATATTCGATACACCAATTGGTGATCTTATTATTATGGCTGGTATGACAGAAAGTAACATCTATATGTGTTTTAGAGTTACCTCTTTCAAAGGTGTGTTGGCCGTTATTGATTGATACCCATCCTGTTTGGGCCAACCACTCCTCTACCATTTGTCCTTTTATATCAGATATAGGAGATCCCCATATTGCGGATTTCGCGTTAATATCTCCGGCCATTATGGATAGTCGTCTTCCGTTGTTATTGGTAGCCGTTTCAAAAGTTTTATCTATGGCCTTTTGGTATTCTCTATCACTGATATTCGGTGAGATATAAACGGCCGTCATAATGGTGCCCTTGGTTTCTATTTGTACGCAGTTATCACCTCGAAGCGTCTTGTCTATTTCCAAGTTTTTGTTTAAGATGGCTATCGCCACTCCTGTATTCTTATCGACGAGTCACCCTTTTTTTTTGCAATGTTTTTATTTGGCTGGGATATTATCATAACGTCGATGTGATGTTTGTTTGCTTCGTCAAAGGCGATATCATGCGCTATCTTGGACCTCCCCAAGTTCACTTGTAGTACGTTTATCTGGTTTTTGCCTGGTTTTTCATCGTTAGCCATTTTGCTTGTATCAGGCCCACATTCTCACCACGCTGTGCAGCAAGATACGTGACCCCGGGCTATCATCATATGGGAAGTTAATTTTGATATTAATCTTATGAATAACCGGAGGTATCCTAGTTGGAATTTTGTAATAATGGTCGTCGGGATATGCTCTTCTAAAATCTAGATTAAAATAGGATAAAATAAAATAAATAAATAAATATAAAATAAATATATAAATAAAAAATAAATAAAACCTTTGTTGTCGTCATGTTGATAGTATAGGGATCAACCGACGACAACGTTCTAAAATAGGCCTCCGGTGTATATTGCCGGAACCTTGGAGCAACAGCGACGATAACTAACATATTTAAATCTGGGTCTAGATCCTGGACAAAGAGGTTGTAATTTCCTATATTCTGGACACCTCATGGTGTCCATCCTATGTCCTTCTACTTTGCAGGCCATACATTTCGCTACGGCCTTACAGTCCTGGGCTCTATGGTTGAGCCCGCCACAATTGAGGCATTGTTTGCTTCTGTCCTCCCCCTTACAGGAGGTCAGACTATGTCCGTATTCCAGACATCTATAACACCTCAGAGGGGCTATTCGCTCCCTCACCCTACAGGCCGACCATCCAATTTTGATGGTTCCAATCTCTCTTAACTTGCCTGCCTTGTTATTCGGAATGGAGAGAAGACACATCTGTCCTCCGAATTTCGTTTTTCTGAACAATTTAATTTCGACCAAGCCTACTAGGCCGGTCTGTTTTTCGA
>NW_026614115.1:0-28137 GCF_026230105.1 Diorhabda sublineata | reverse complement strand
TCTTTTGAGATTTTTTGAGTTTTTCTGGCTGAATTTTGAGTTTTTCTGGATAATTTTTGAGTTTTTCTGGCTAATTTTTGAGATTTTCTAGCTAGTTTTTGAGTTTTTCTAGCTGAATTTTTGAGTTTTTCTAGCTAACTTTTGGGTTTTTCTGGCTAATTATTGGGTTTTATGGCTACTTTTTGAGATTTTTTGGCTAATTTTTGAGTTTTTCTGGCTAAATTTTGAGTTTTTCTGGCTAATTTTTGGATTTTATGGCTAATTTTTGAGATTTTTTGGCTAATTTTTGGGTTTTTCTGGCTAATTTTTGGGTTTTTTCTGGCTAATTTTGGGTTTTTTCTGGCTAATTTTTGGGTTTTATGGCTAATTTTTGGGTTTTATGGCTACTTTTTGAGATTTTTTGGCTAATTTTTGAGTTTTTCTGGCTGAATTTTGAGTTTTTCTGGATAATTTTTAAGTTTTTCTGGCTAATTTTTAGGTTTTTCAGGCTGATTTTTGGGTTTTTTTGGCTAATTTTTGAGTTTTTCTGGCTAATTTTTAGGTTTTTCAGGCTAATTTTTGGGTTTTATGGCTAATTTTTGAGATTTTTTGGCTAATTTTTGAGTTTGTCTGGCTAATTTTTGAGTTTTTCTGGCTAATTTTTGGGTTTTTCTGGCAACTTTTTGGGTTTTATTGCTGATTTTTGAGATTTTTTGGCTAATTTTTGAGTTTTTCTGGCTAATTTTTGGGTTTTTTCAGGCTAATTTTTGGGTTTTTTGGCTAATTTTTGAGTTTTTCAGGCTAATTTTTAGGTTTTTTCAGGCTAATTTTTGGGTTTTTTGGTTATTTTTTGAGTTTTTCAGGCTAATTTTCAGGTTTTTCAGGCTAATTGGCTAATTTTTGAGTTTTTTCAGGCTAATTTTTAGGTTTTTCAGGCTAATTTTTGGGTTTTATGGCTAATTTTTGAGATTTTTTGGCTAATTTTTGAGTTTTTCTGGCTAAATTTTGAGTTTTTCTGGCTAATTATTGAGTTTTTATGGCTAAATTTTGAGTTTTTTCTGGATAATTTTTGACTTTTTCTGGCTGAATTTTGAGTTTTTCTAGCTAATTTTTGAGTTTTTCTAGCTAATTTTTGGGTTTTTCTGGCTAATTTTTGGGTTTTTCTGGCTAATTTTGAGATTTTCTAGCTGAATTTTGAGTTTTTCTAGCTAATTTTTGAGTTTTTCTAGCTAATTTTTTGGGTTTTTCTGGCTAATTTTTGGGTTTTTCTGGCTAATTTTTGGGTTTTTCTGGCTAATTTTTTGAGATTTTCTAGCTAATTTTTGAGTTTTTCTAGCTAATTTTTGGGTTTTTCTAGCTAATTTTTGGGTTTTTTCTGGCAAATTTTGGGTTTTATGGCTGATTTTTGAGATTTTTTGACTAATTTTTGAGATTTTCTGGCTAATTTTCAGGTTTTTCAGGCTAATTTTTGGGTTTTATGGCTAATTTTCGAGATTTATGGCCAATTTTTGAGATTTTTTGGCTAATTTTTGAGTTTTATGGCTAATTTTTGAGTTTTTCTGGCTAATTTTTAGGTTTTTCAGGCTAATTGGCTAATTTTTGAGTTTTTCAGGCTAATTTTTAGGTTTTTCAGGCTAATTTTTGGGTTTTTTGGCTAATTTTTGAGTTTTTCTGGCTAATTTTTAGGTTTTTCAGGATAATTTTTGGGTTTCATGGCTAATTTTCGAGATTTTTTGGCTAATTTTTGAGTTTTTCTGGCTAATTTTCAGGTTTTTCAGGCTAATTTTTGGGTTTTATGCTAATTTTCGAGATTTATGGCCAATTTTTGAGATTTTTTGGCTAATTTTTGAGTTTTATGGCTAATTTTTGAGTTTTTCTGGCTAATTTTTAGGTTTTTCTGGCTAATTTTTGAGTTTCATGGCTAATTTTTAAGATTTTTTGGCTAATTTTTGAATTTTTCTGGCTAAATTTTGGGTTGTTCTGGCTAATTTATGGGTTTATGGCTAATTTATGGGTTTATGGCTAATTATGGGTTTATAGCTAATTTTTGAGTTTTTCTAGCTAATTTTTAAGTTTTTCTAGCTAATTTTTGAGTTTTTCTGGCTAATTTTTGGGTTTTTTCTGGCAACTTTTTGGGGTTGTATGGCTGATTTTTGAGATTTTTTGGCTAATTTTTGAGTTTTTCTGGCTAATTTTTGGGTTTTTCAGGCTAATTTTTGGGTTTTTTGGCTAATTTTTGAGTTTTTCAGGCTAATTTTTAGGTTTTTCTGGCTAATTTTTGGGTTTTTCTGGCTAATTTTTGAGATTTTCTAGCTAATTTTTGAGTTTTTCTAGCTAATTTTTGAGTTTTTCTGGCAACTTTTTGGGTTTTATGGCTGATTTTTGAGATTTTTTGGCTAATTTTTGAGTTTTTTCTGGCTAATTTTTAGGTTTTTCAGGCTAATTTTTGGGTTTTTTTGGTTATTTTTTGAGTTTTTTCAGGCTAATTTTCAGGTTTTTCAGGCTAATTGGCTAATTTTTGAGTTTTTCAGGCTAATTTTTAGGTTTTTCAGGCTAATTTTTGGGTTTTATGGCTAATTTTTGAGATTTTTTGGCTAATTTTTGAGTTTTTCTGGCTAAATTTTGAGTTTTTCTGGCTAATTTTTGGGTTTTATGGCTAGTTTTTGAGTTTTTCTAGCTAATTTTCGAGTTTTTCTGGCTAATTTTTGGGTTTTTCTGGCTAATTTTTGAGATTTTCTAGCTAGTTTTTGAGTTTTTCTAGCTAATTTTTGAGTTTTTCTGGCTAACTTTCGGGTTTTTCTGGCTAATTATTGGGTTTTCTGGCTAATTTTTGGGTTTTATGGCTAATTTTTGGGTTTTATGGCTACTTTTTGAGATTTTTTGGCTAATTTTTGAGTTTTTCTGGCTGAATTTTGAGTTTTTCTGGATAATTTTTGACTTTTTCTGGCTGAATTTTGAGTTTTTCTAGCTAATTTTTGAGTCTTTCTAGCTAATTTTTGGGTTTTTCTGGCTAATTTTTGAGTTTTTCTGGCTAATTTTTAGGTTTTTCTGGCTAATTTTTGAGTTTCATGGCTAATTTTTGAGATTTTTTGGCTAATTTTTGAATTTTTCTGGCTAAATTTCGGGTTTTTCTGGCTAATTTATGGGTTTATGGCTAATTTATGGGTTTATAGCTAATTTTTGAGTTTTTCTAGCTAATTTTTAAGTTTTTCTAGCTAATTTTTGAGTTTTTCTGGCTAATTTTTGGGTTTTTCTGGCAACTTTTTGGGTTTTATTGCTGATTTTTGAGATTTTTTGGCTAATTTTTGAGTTTTTCTGGCTAATTTTTGGGTTTTTCAGGCTAATTTTTGGGTTTTTTGGCTAATTTTTGAGTTTTTCAGGCTAATTTTTAGGTTTTTCAGGCTAATTTTTGGGTTTTATGGCTAATTTTTGAGTTTTTCTGCCTAATTTTTGGGTTTTATGGCTAATTTTTGAGATTTTTTGGCTAATTTTTGAGTTTTTTCTGGCTGAATTTTGAGTTTTTCTGGATAATTTTTTGAGTTTTTCTGGCTAATTTTGAGATTTTCTAGCTAGTTTTTGAGTTTTTCTAGCTAATTTTTGAGTTTTTCTGGCTAACTTTTGGGTTTTTCTGGCTAATTATTGGGTTTTATGGCTAATTTTTGGGTTTTATGGCTCTTTTTTGAGATTTTTTGGCTAATTTTTGGTTTTTCTGGCTAATTTTTGGGTTTTTCTGGCTAATTTTTGGGTGTTATGGCTAATTTTTGAGATTTTTTGGCTAATTTTTGATATTTTCTAGCTAGTTTTTGAGTTTTTCTAGCTAATTTTTGAGTTTTTCTGGCTAATTTTTGGGTTTTTCTGGCTAATTTTTGGGTTTTATGGCCTAATTTTTGGGTTTTATGGCTACTTTTTGAGATTTTTTGGCTAATTTTTGAGTTTTTCTGGCAAAATTTTGAGTTTTTCTGGCTAATTTTTGGGTTTTTCTAGCTAATTTTTGAGTTTTTCTAGCTAATTTTTGATTTTTCTGGCTAATTTTTGAGATTTTCTAGCTAGTTTTTGAGTTTTTCTAGCTAATTTTTGAGTTTTTCTGGCTAAATTTTGAGTTTTCTGGCTAATTTTTGGGTTTTATGGCTAATTTTTGAGATTTTTTGGCTAATTTTTGGGTTTTTCTGGCTAATTTTTGAGTTTTTCTGGCTGAATTTTGAGTTTTTCTGGATAATTTTTGAGTTTTTCTGGCTGATTTTTGAGATTTTCTAGCTAGTTTTTGAGTTTTTTCTAGCTAATTTTTGAGTTTTTCTGGCTAATTTTTGGGTTTTTCTGGCTAATTTTTGGGTTTTATGGCTAATTTTTGGGTTTTATAGCTACTTTTTGAGATTTTTTGGCTAATTTTTGAGTTTTTCTGGCTGAATTTCGAGTTTTTCTGGCTAATTTTTGGGATTTTCTGGCTAATTTTTGAGATTTTCTAGCTAGTTTTTGAGTTTTTCTAGCTAATTTTTGAGTTTTTCTAGCTAATTTTTGAGTTTTTCTAGCTGATTTTTGAGTTTTTCTGGCTAATTTTTAGGTTTTTCAGGCTGATTTTTGGGTTTTTTTGGCCAATTTTTGAGATTTTTTTGGCTAATTTTTGAGTTTTATGGCTAATTTTTGAGTTTTTCTGGCTACTTTTTGGGTTTTCTGGCTAATTTTTGGGTTTTTCTGGCTAATTTTTGGGTTTTATGGCTAATTTTTGAGATTTTTTTGGCTAATTTTTGAGTTTTTCTGGCTAAATTTTGGGTTTTTCTGGCTAATTTATGGGTTTTATGGCAAATTTTTGAGATTTTATAGCTAATTTTTGAGTTTTTCTAGCTAATTTTTGAGTTCTTCTGGCTAATTTTTGGGTTTTTCTGGCTAATTTTTGGGTTTTATGGCTAATTTTTGAGATTTTTTGGCTAATTTTTGGGTTTTTCTGGCTAATTTTTGGGTTTTTCTGGCTAATTTTTGGGTTTCATGGCTAATTTTTAAGATTTTTTGGCTAATTTTGAATTTTTCTGGCTAAATTTTGGGTTTTTTAGGCAAATTTATGGGTTTATGGCTAATTTATGGGTTTATGGCTAATTTATGGGTTTATAGCTAATTTTTGAGTTTTTCTAGCAAATTTTTAAGTTTTTCTAGCTAATTTTTGAGTTTTTCTGGCTAATTTTTGGGTTTTTCTGGCAACTTTTTGGGTTTTATGGCTGATTTTTGAGATTTTTTGGCTAATTTTTGAGTTTTTCTGGCTAATTTTTGGGTTTTTCAGGCTAATTTTTGGGTTTTTTGGCTAATTTTTGAGTTTTTCAGGCTAATTTTTAGGTTTTTCAGGCTAATTTTTGGGTTTTATGGCTAATTTTTGAGATTTTTTGGGTTTTATGGCTACTTTTTGAGATTTTTTGGCTAATTTTTGAGTTTTTCTGGCTGAATTTTGAGTTTTTCTGGATAATTTTTGAGTTTTTCTGGCTAATTTTTGAGATTTTCTAGCTAGTTTTTGAGTTTTTCTAGCTAATTTTTTGAGTTTTTCTGGCTAACTTTTGGGTTTTTCTGGCTAATTATTGGGTTTTATGGCTAATTTTTGGGTTTTATGGCTACTTTTTGAGATTTTTTTGGCTAATTTTTGAGTTTTTCTGGCTAAATTTTGAGTTTTTCTGGCTAATTTTTGGGTTTTATGGCTAATTTTCGAGATTTTTTGGCTAATTTTTGGGTTTTTCTGGCTAATTTTTGGGTTTTTCTGGCTAATTTTTGGGTTTTATGGCTAATTTTTGGGTTTTATGGCTACTTTTTGAGATTTTTTGGCTAATTTTTGAGTTTTTCTGGCTGAATTTTGAGTTTTTCTGGATAATTTTTAAGTTTTTCTGGCTAATTTTTAGGTTTTTCAGGCTGATTTTTGGGTTTTTTGGCTAATTTTTGAGTTTTTCTGGCTAATTTTTAGGTTTTTCAGGCTAATTTTTGAGATTTATGGCCAATTTTTGAGAGTTTTTGGCTAATTTTTGAGTTTTATGGTTAATTTTTGGGTTTTTCTGGCTAATTTTTGGGTTTTATGGCTAATTTTTGAGTTTTATGGCTAATTTTTGGGTTTTATGGCTACTTTTTGAGATTTTTTGAGTTTTTCTGGCTGAATTTTGAGTTTTTCTGGATAATTTTTGAGTTTTTCTGGCTAATTTTTGAGATTTTCTAGCTAGTTTTTGAGTTTTTCTAGCTAATTTTTGAGTTTTTCTAGCTAACTTTTGGGTTTTTCTGGCTAATTATTGGGTTTTATTGCTACTTTTTGAGATTTTTTGGCTAATTTTTGAGTTTTTCTGGCTAAATTTTGAGTTTTTCTGGCTAATTTTTGGATTTTATGGCTAATTTTTGAGATTTTTTGGCTAATTTTTGGGTTTTTCTGGCTAATTTTTGGGTTTTTCTGGCTAATTTTTGGGTTTTTCTGGCTAATTTTTGGGTTTTATGGCTAATTTTTGGGTTTTATGGCTACTTTTTGAGATTTTTTGGCTAATTTTTGAGTTTTTCTGGCTGAATTTTGAGTTTTTCTGGATAATTTTTAAGTTTTTCTGGCTAATTTTTAGGTTTTTCAGGCTGATTTTTGGGTTTTTTGGCTAATTTTTGAGTTTTTCTGGCTAATTTTTAGGTTTTTCAGGCTAATTTTTGGGTTTTATGGCTAATTTTTGAGATTTTTTGGCTAATTTTTGAGTTTGTCTGGCTAATTTTTGAGTTTTTCTGGCTAATTATTGAGTTTTTATGGCTAAATTTTGAGTTTTTCTGGATAATTTTTGACTTTTTCTGGCTGAATTTTGAGTTTTTCTAGCTAATTTTTGAGTTTTTCTAGCTAATTTTTGGGTTTTTCTGGCTAATTTTTGGGTTTTTCTGGCTAATTTTTGAGATTTTCTAGCTGAATTTTGAGTTTTTCTAGCTAATTTTTGAGTTTTTCTAGCTAATTTTTGGGTTTTTTGGCTAATTTTTGAGTTTTATGGCTAATTTTTGAGTTTTTCTGGCTAATTTTTAGGTTTTTCTGGCTAATTTTTGAGTTTCATGGCTAATTTTTAAGATTTTTTGGCTAATTTTTGAATTTTTCTGGCTAAATTTTGGGTTTTTCAGGCAAATTTATGGGTCTATGGCTAATTTATGGGTTTATGGCTAATTTATGGGTTTATAGCTAATTTTTGAGTTTTTCTAGCTAATTTTTAAGTTTTTCTAGCTAATTTTTGAGTTTTTCTGGCTAATTTTTGGGTTTTTCTGGCAACTTTTTGGGTTTTATGGCTGATTTTTGAGATTTTTTGGCTAATTTTTGAGTTTTTCTGGCTAATTTTTGGGTTTTTCAGGCTAATTTTTGGGTTTTTTGGCTAATTTTTGAGTTTTTCAGGCTAATTTCTAGGTTTTTCAGGCTAATTTTTGGGTTTTATGGCTAATTTTTGAGATTTTTTGGCTAATTTTTGAGTTTTTCTGGCTAAATTTTGAGTTTTTCTGCCTAATTTTTGGGTTTTATGGCTAATTTTTGAGATTTTTTGGCTAATTTTTGGGTTTTTCTGGCTAATTTTTGGGTGTTATGGCTAATTTTTGAGATTTTTTGGCTAATTTTTGAGTTTTTCTGGCTGAATTTTGAGTTTTTCTGGATAATTTTTGAGTTTTTCTGGCTAATTTTTGAGATTTTCTAGCTAGTTTTTGAGTTTTTCTAGCTAATTTTTGAGTTTTTCTGGCTAACTTTTGGGTTTTTCTGGCTAATTATTGGGTTTTATGGCTAATTTTTGGGTTTTATGGCTCTTTTTTGAGATTTTTTGGCTAATTTTTGAGTTTTTCTGGCTAAATTTTGAGTTTTTCTGGCTAATTTTTGGGTTTTATGGCTAATTTTCGAGATTTTTTGGCTAATTTTTGGATTTTTCTGGCTAATTTTTGGGTTTTTCTGGCTAATTTTTGGGTTTTATGGCTAATTTTTGGGTTTTATGGCTACTTTTTGAGATTTTTTGGCTAATTTTTGAGTTTTTCTGGCTGAATTTTGAGTTTTTCTGGATAATTTTTAAGTTTTTCTGGCTAATTTTTAGGTTTTTCAGGCTGATTTTTGGGTTTTTTGGCTAATTTTTGAGTTTTTCTGGCTAATTTTTAGGTTTTTCAGGCTAATTTTTGAGATTTATGGCTAATTTTTGGGTTTTATGGCTAATTTTTGAGATTTTTTGGCTAATTTTTGGGTTTTTCTGGCTAATTTTTGGGTTTTTCTGGCTAATTTTTGGGTTTTATGGCTAATTTTTGGGTTTTATGGCTACTTTTTGAGATTTTTTTGGCTAATTTTTGAGTTTTTCTGGCTGAATTTTGAGTTTTTCTGGATAATTTTTAAGTTTTTCTGGCTAATTTTTAGGTTTTTCAGGCTGATTTTTGGGTTTTTTGGCTAATTTTTGAGATTTTTTGGCTAATTTTTGGGTTTTTCTGGCTAATTTTTAAGTTTTTCTGGCTAATTTTTGAGTTTTTTTGGCTGAATTTTGAGTTTTTCTGGATAATTTTTGAGTTTTTCTGGCTAATTTTTGAGATTTTCTAGCTAGTTTTTGAGTTTTTCTAGCTAATTTTTGAGTTTTTCTGGCTAACTTTTGGGTTTTTCTGGCTAATTATTGGGTTTTATGGCTAATTTTTGGGTTTTATGGCTAATTTTTGAGATTATTTGGCTAATTTTTGGGTTTTTCTGGCTAATTTTTGGGTTTTTCTGGCTAATTTTTGGGGTTTTCTGGCTAATTTTTGGGTTTTATGGCTAATTTTTGGGTTTTTCTGGCAACTTTTTGGATTTTATGGCTAATTTTTGAGTTTTTCTGGCTAATTTTTGGGGTTTTCTGGCTAATTTTTGGGTTTTATGGCTAATTTTTGAGTTTTTCTGGCTAATTTTTGGGTTTTATGGCTAATTTTTGAGTTTTTCTAGCTAATTTTCGAGTTTTTTCTGGCTAAATTTTGAGTTTTTCTGGCTAATTTTTGGGTTTTATGGCTAATTTCTGGGTTTTATGGCTAATTTTTGAGATTTTTTGGCTAATTTTTGAGTTTGTCTGGCTAAATTTTGAAGTTTTCTGGCTAATTTTTGGGTTTTATGGCTAATTTTTGGGTTTTATGGCTACTTTTTGGGATTTTTTGGCTAATTTTTGAGTTTTTATGGCTAAATTTTGAGTTTTTCTGGCTAATTTTTGAGTTTTTCTAGCTAATTTTTGAGTTTTTCTAGCTAATTTTTGAGTTTTTCTGGCTAATTTTTAGGTTTTTCAGGCTGATTTTTGGGTTTTTTGGCTAATTTTTGAGTTTTTCTAGCTAATTTTTGAGTTTTTCTGGCTAATTTTTAGGTTTTTCAGGCTAATTTTTGAGTTTTTTTGGCTGAATTTTGAGTTTTTCTGGATAATTTTTGAGTTTTTCTGGCTAATTTTTGAGATTTTCTAGCTAGTTTTTGAGTTTTTCTAGCTAATTTTTGAGTTTTTCTGGCTAACTTTTGGGTTTTTCTGGCTAATTATTGGTTTTTATGGCTAATTTTTGGGTTTTATGGCTAATTTTTGAGATTATTTGGCTAATTTTTGGGTTTTTCTGGCTAATTTTTGGGTTTTTCTGGCTAATTTTTGGGGTTTTCTGGCTAATTTTTGGGTTTTATGGCTAATTTTTGGGTTTTTCTGGCAACTTTTTGGATTTTATGGCTAATTTTTGAGTTTTTCTGGCTAATTTTTGGGGTTTTCTGGCTAATTTTTGGGTTTTATGGCTAATTTTTGAGTTTTTCTAGCTAATTTTCGAGTTTTTCTGGCTAAATTTTGAGTTTTTCTGGCTAATTTTTGGGTTTTATGGCTAATTTCTGGGTTTTATGGCTAATTTTTGAGATTTTTTGGCTAATTTTTGAGTTTGTCTGGCTAAATTTTGAAGTTTTCTGGCTAATTTTTGGGTTTTATGGCTAATTTTTGGGTTTTATGGCTACTTTTTGGGATTTTTTGGCTAATTTTTGAGTTTTTATGGCTAAATTTTGAGTTTTTCTGGCTAATTTTTGAGTTTTTCTAGCTAATTTTTGAGTTTTTCTAGCTAATTTTTGAGTTTTTCTGGCTAATTTTTAGGTTTTTCAGGCTGATTTTTGGGTTTTTTGGCTAATTTTTGAGTTTTTCAGGCTAATTTTTGGGTTTTTTGGCTAATTTTTGAGTTTTTCTGGCTAATTTTTAGGTTTTTCAGGCTAATTTTTGAGTTTTTCTGACTAATTTTTGAGTTTTTCTAGCTAATTTTTGGGTTTTTCTGGCTAATTTTTGGGTTTTTCTAGCTAATTTTTGGGTTTTTCTGGCAAATTTTTGGGTTTTATGGCTGATTTTTGAGATTTTTTGACTAATTTTTGAGATTTTCTGGCTAATTTTTAGGTTTTTCAGGCTAATTTTTGGGTTTTTTGGCTAATTTTTGAGTTTTTCTGGCTAATTTTTAGGTTTTTCAGGATAATTTTTGGGTTTCATGGCTAATTTTCGAGATTTTTTGGCTAATTTTTGAGTTTTTCTGGCTAATTTTTAGGTTTTTCAGGCTAATTTTTGGGTTTTATGGCTAATTTTTGAGATTTATGGCCAATTTTTGAGATTTTTTGGCTAATTTTTGAGTTTTATGGCTAATTTTTGAGTTTTTCTGGCTAATTTTTAGGTTTTTCTGGCTAATTTTTGAGTTTCATGGCTGATTTTTAAGATTTTTTGGCTAATTTTTGAATTTTTCTGGCTAAATTTTGGGTTTTTCAGGCAAATTTATGGGTTTATGGCTAATTTATGGGTTTATGGCTAATTTATGGGTTTATAGCTAATTTATGAGTTTTTCTAGCTAATTTTTAAGTTTTTCTAGCTAATTTTTGAGTTTTTCTGGCTAATTTTTGGGTTTTTCTGGCAACTTTTTGGGTTTTATGGCAGATTTTTGAGATTTTTTGGCTAATTTTTGAGTTTTTCTGGCTAATTTTTGGGGTTTTCAGGCTAATTTTTGGGTTTTTTTGGCTAATTTTTGAGTTTTTCAGGCTAATTTTTAGGTTTTTCAGGCTAATTTTTGGGTTTTATGGCTAATTTTTGAGATTTATGGCTAATTTTTGAGTTTTTCTGGCTAATTTTCAGGTTTTTCTGGCTAATTTTTGGGTTTTATGGCTAATTTTTGAGATTTTTTGGCTAATTTTTGGGTTTTTCTGGCTAATTTTTGGGTTTTTATGGCTAATTTTTGGGTTTTATGGCTACTTTTTGAGATTTTCTGGCTAATTTTTGGGTTTTATGGCTAGTTTTTGAGTTTTTCTAGCTAATTTTCGAGTTTTTCTGGCTAATTTTTGGGTTTTATGGCTAATTTTTGGGTTTTATGGCTACTTTTTGAGATTTTTTGGCTAATTTTTGAGTTTTTCTGGCTGAATTTTGAGTTTTTCTGGATAATTTTTGAGTTTTTCTGGCTAATTTTTGAGATTTTCTAGCTAGTTTTTGAGTTTTTCTAGCTAATTTTTGAGTTTTTCTGGCTAACTTTTGGGTTTTTCTGGCTAATTATTGGGTTTTATGGCTAATTTTTGGGTTTTATGGCTACTTTTTGAGATTTTTTGGCTAATTTTTGAGTTTTTCTGACTAAATTTTGAGTTTTTCTGGCTAATTTTTGGGTTTTATGGCTAATTTTCGAGATTTTTTGGCTAATTTTTGGGTTTTTCTGGCTAATTTTTGGATTTTTCTGGCTAATTTTTGGGTTTTATGGCTAATTTTTGGGTTTTATGGCTACTTTTTGAGATTTTTTGGCTAATTTTTGAGTTTTTCTGGCTGAATTTTGAGTTTTTCTGGATAATTTTTAAGTTTTTCTGGCTAATTTTTAGGTTTTTCAGGCTGATTTTTGGGTTTTTTGGCTAATTTTTGAGTTTTTCTGGCTAATTTTTAGGTTTTTCAGGCTAATTTTTGAGATTTATGGCCAATTTTTGAGATTTTTTGGCTAATTTTTGAGTTTTATGGTTAATTTTTGGGTTTTTTCTGGCTAATTTTTGGGTTTTATGGCTAATTTTTGAGTTTTATGGCTAATTTTTGGGTTTTATGGCTACTTTTTGAGATTTTTTGAGTTTTTCTGGCTGAATTTTGAGTTTTTCTGGATAATTTTTGAGTTTTTCTGGCTAATTTTTGAGATTTTCTAGCTAGTTTTTGAGTTTTTCTAGCTAATTTTTGAGTTTTTCTGGCTAACTTTTGGGTTTTTTCTGGCTAATTATTGGGTTTTATGGCTAATTTTTGGGTTTTATGGCTACTTTTTGAGATTTTTTTGGCTAATTTTTGAGTTTTTCTGGCTAAATTTTGAGTTTTTCTGGCTAATTTTTGGGTTTTATGGCTAATTTTTGAGATTTTTTGGCTAATTTTTGGGTTTTTCTGGCTAATTTTTGGGTTTTTCTGGCTAATTTTTGGGTTTTATGGCTAATTTTTGGGTTTTATGGCTACTTTTTGAGATTTTTTGGCTAATTTTTGAGTTTTTCTGGCTGAATTTTGAGTTTTTCTGGATAATTTTTAAGTTTTTCTGGCTAATTTTTAGGTTTTTCAGGCTGATTTTTGGGTTTTTTGGCTAATTTTTGAGTTTTTCTGGCTAATTTTTAGGTTTTTCAGGCTAATTTTTGGGTTTTATGGCTAATTTTTGAGATTTTTTGGCTAATTTTTGAGTTTTTCTGGCTAAATTTTGAGTTTTTCTGGCTAATTTTTGGGTTTTATGGCTAGTTGTTGAGTTTTTCTAGCTAATTTTCGAGTTTTTCTGGCTAATTTTTGGGTTTTATGGCTAATTTTTGGGTTTTATGGGTACTTTTTGAGATTTTTTGGCTAATTTTTGAGTTTTTCTGGCTGAATTTTGAGTATTTCTGGATAATTTTTGAGTTTTTCTGGCTAATTTTTGAGATTTTCTAGCTAGTTTTTGAGTTTTTCTAGCTAATTTTTGGGTTTTTCTGGCAACTTTTTGGGTTTTATTGCTGATTTTTGAGATTTTTTGGCTAATTTTTGAGTTTTTCTGGCTAATTTTTGGGTTTTTCAGGCTAATTTTTGGGTTTTTTGGCTAATTTTTGAGTTTTTCAGGCTAATTTTTAGGTTTTTCAGGCTAATTTTTGGGTTTTATGGCTAATTTTTGAGATTTTTTGGCTAATTTTTGAGTTTTCCTGGCTAAATTTTGAGTTTTTCTGCCTAATTTTTGGGTTTTATGGCTAATTTTTGAGATTTTTTGGCTAATTTTTGGGTTTTTCTGGCTAATTTTTGGGTTTTTCTGGCTAATTTTTGGGTGTTATGGCTAATTTTTGAGATTTTTTGGCTAATATTTGAGTTTTTCTGGCTAATTTTTGAGTTTTTCTGGATGAATTTTGAGTTTTTCTGGATAATTTTTGAGTTTTTCTGGCTAATTTTTGATATTTTCTAGCTAGTTTTTGAGTTTTTCTAGCTAATTTCTGAGTTTTTCTGGCTAATTTTTGGGTTTTTCTGGCTAATTTTTGGGTTTTATGGCCTAATTTTTGGGTTTTATGGCTACTTTTTGAGATTTTTTGGCTAATTTTTGAGTTTTTCTGGCAAAATTTTGAGTTTTTCTGGCTAATTTTTGGGTTTTTCTAGCTAATTTTTGAGTTTTTCTAGCTAATTTTTGATTTTTCTGGCTAATTTTTGAGATTTTCTAGCTAGTTTTTGAGTTTTTCTAGCTAATTTTTGAGTTTTTCTGGCTAAATTTTGAGTTTTCTGGCTAATTTTTGGGTTTTATGGCTAATTTTTGAGATTTTTTGGCTAATTTTTGGGTTTTACTGGCTAATTTTTGAGTTTTTCTGGCTGAATTTTGAGTTTTTCTGGATAATTTTTGAGTTTTTCTGGCTGATTTTTGAGATTTTCTAGCTAGTTTTTGAGTTTTTCTAGCTAATTTTTGAGTTTTTCTGGCTAATTTTTGGGTTTTTCTGGCTAATTTTTGGGTTTTATGGCTAATTTTTGGGTTTTATAGCTACTTTTTGAGATTTTTTGGCTAATTTTTGAGTTTTTCTGGCTGAATTTCGAGTTTTTCTGGCTAATTTTTGGGATTTTCTGGCTAATTTTTGAGATTTTCTAGCTAGTTTTTGAGTTTTTCTAGCTAATTTTTGAGTTTTTCTAGCTAATTTTTGAGTTTTTCTAGCTAATTTTTGAGTTTTTCTGGCTAATTTTTAGGTTTTTCAGGCTGATTTTTGGGTTTTTTGGCTAATTTTTGAGTTTTTCAGGCTAATTTTTGGGTTTTTTTGGCTAATTTTTGAGTTTTTCTGGCTAATTTTTAGGTTTTTCAGGCTAATTTTTGAGTTTTTCTGACTAATTTTTGAGTTTTTCTAGCTAATTTTTGGGTTTTTCTGGCTAATTTTTGGGTTTTTCTAGCTAATTTTTGGGTTTTTCTGGCAAATTTTTGGGTTTTATGGCTGATTTTTGAGATTTTTTGACTAATTTTTGAGATTTTCTGGCTAATTTTTAGGTTTTTCAGGCTAATTTTTGGGTTTTTTGGCTAATTTTTGAGTTTTTCTGGCTAATTTTTAGGTTTTTCAGGATAATTTTTGGGTTTCATGGCTAATTTTCGAGATTTTTTGGCTAATTTTTGAGTTTTTCTGGCTAATTTTTAGGTTTTTCAGGCTAATTTTTGGGTTTTATGGCTAATTTTTGAGATTTATGGCCAATTTTTGAGATTTTTTGGCTAATTTTTGAGTTTTATGGCTAATTTTTGAGTTTTTCTGGCTAATTTTTAGGTTTTTCTGGCTAATTTTTGAGTTTCATGGCTGATTTTTAAGATTTTTTGGCTAATTTTTGAATTTTTCTGGCTAAATTTTGGGTTTTTCAGGCAAATTTATGGGTTTATGGCTAATTTATGGGTTTATAGCTAATTTATGAGTTTTTCTAGCTAATTTTTAAGTTTTTCTAGCTAATTTTTGAGTTTTTCTGGCTAATTTTTGGGTTTTTCTGGCAACTTTTTGGGTTTTATGGCAGATTTTTGAGATTTTTTGGCTAATTTTTGAGTTTTTCTGGCTAATTTTTGGGGTTTTCAGGCTAATTTTTGGGTTTTTTGGCTAATTTTTGAGTTTTTCAGGCTAATTTTTAGGTTTTTCAGGCTAATTTTTGGGTTTTATGGCTAATTTTTGAGATTTATGGCTAATTTTTGAGTTTTTCTGGCTAATTTTCAGGTTTTTCTGGCTAATTTTTGGGTTTTATGGCTAATTTTTGAGATTTTTTGGCTAATTTTTGGGTTTTTCTGGCTAATTTTTGGGTTTTTATGGCTAATTTTTGGGTTTTATGGCTACTTTTTGAGATTTTCTGGCTAATTTTTAGGTTTTTCGGGCTGATTTTTGGGTTTTTTGGCTAATTTTTGAGTTTTTCTGGCTAATTTTTAGGTTTTTCAGGCTAATTTTTGGGTTTTATGGCTAATTTTTGAGATTTTTTGGCTAATTTTTGAGTTTTTCTGGCTAAATTTTGAGGTTTTCTGGCTAATTTTTGGGTTTTATGGCTAGTTTTTGAGTTTTTCTAGCTAATTTTCGAGTTTTTCTGGCTAATTTTTGGGTTTTATGGCTAATTTTTGGGTTTTATGGCTACTTTTTGAGATTTTTTGGCTAATTTTTGAGTTTTTCTGGCTGAATTTTGAGTTTTTCTGGATAATTTTTGAGTTTTTCTGGCTAATTTTTGAGATTTTCTAGCTAGTTTTTGAGTTTTTCTAGCTAATTTTTGAGTTTTTCTGGCTAACTTTTGGGTTTTTCTGGCTAATTATTGGGTTTTATGGCTAATTTTTGGGTTTTATGGCTACTTTTTGAGATTTTTTGGCTAATTTTTGAGTTTTTCTGACTAAATTTTGAGTTTTTCTGGCTAATTTTTGGGTTTTATGGCTAATTTTCGAGATTTTTTGGCTAATTTTTGGGTTTTTCTGGCTAATTTTTGGATTTTTCTGGCTAATTTTTGGGTTTTATGGCTAATTTTTGGGTTTTATGGCTACTTTTTGAGATTTTTTGGCTAATTTTTGAGTTTTTCTGGCTGAATTTTGAGTTTTTCTGGATAATTTTTAAGTTTTTCTGGCTAATTTTTAGGTTTTTCAGGCTGATTTTTGGGTTTTTTTGGCTAATTTTTGAGTTTTTCTGGCTAATTTTTAGGTTTTTCAGGCTAATTTTTGAGATTTATGGCCAATTTTTGAGATTTTTTGGCTAATTTTTGAGTTTTATGGTTAATTTTTGGGTTTTTCTGGCTAATTTTTGGGTTTTATGGCTAATTTTTGAGTTTTATGGCTAATTTTTGGGTTTTATGGCTACTTTTTGAGATTTTTTGAGTTTTTCTGGCTGAATTTTGAGTTTTTCTGGATAATTTTTGAGTTTTTCTGGCTAATTTTTGAGATTTTCTAGCTAGTTTTTGAGTTTTTCTAGCTAATTTTTGAGTTTTTCTGGCTAACTTTTGGGTTTTTCTGGCTAATTATTGGGTTTTATGGCTAATTTTTGGGTTTTATGGCTACTTTTTGAGATTTTTTGGCTAATTTTTGAGTTTTTCTGGCTAAATTTTGAGTTTTTCTGGCTAATTTTTGGGTTTTATGGCTAATTTTTGAGATTTTTTGGCTAATTTTTGGGTTTTTCTGGCTAATTTTTGGGTTTTTTCTGGCTAATTTTTGGGTTTTATGGCTAATTTTTGGGTTTTATGGCTACTTTTTGAGATTTTTTGGCTAATTTTTGAGTTTTTCTGGCTGAATTTTGAGTTTTTCTGGATAATTTTTAAGTTTTTCTGGCTAATTTTTAGGTTTTTCAGGCTGATTTTTGGGTTTTTTGGCTAATTTTTGAGTTTTTCTGGCTAATTTTTAGGTTTTTCAGGCTAATTTTTGGGTTTTATGGCTAATTTTTGAGATTTTTTGGCTAATTTTTGAGTTTTTCTGGCTAAATTTTGAGTTTTTCTGGCTAATTTTTGGGTTTTATGGCTAGTTGATTGGGTTTTTCAGGCTAATTTTTGGGTTTTTTGGCTAATTTTTGAGTTTTTCAGGCTAATTTTTAGGTTTTTCAGGCTAATTTTTGGGTTTTTTGGCTAATTTTTGAGATTTTTTGGCTAATTTTTGAGTTTTTCTGGCTAATTTTTGGGTTTTTCAGGCTAATTTTTGGGTTTTTTGGCTAATTTTTGAGTTTTTCAGGCTAATTTTTAGGGTTTTCAGGCTAATTTTTGGGTTTTATGGCTAATTTTTGAGATTTTTTGGCTAATTTTTGAGTTTTTCTGGCTAAATTTTGAGTTTTTCTGGCTAATTTTTGGGTTTTATGGCTAATTTTTGAGATTTTTTGGCTAATTTTTGGGTTTTTCTGGCTAATTTTTGGGTTTTTCTGGCTAATTTTTGGGTGTTATGGCTAATTTTTGAGATTTTTTGGCTAATTTTTGAGTTTTTCTGGCTAATTTTTGAGTTTTTCTGGATGAATTTTGAGTTTTTCTGGATAATTTTTGAGTTTTTCTGGCTAATTTTTGATATTTTCTAGCTAGTTTTTGAGTTTTTCTAGCTAATTTTTGAGTTTTTCTGGCTAATTTTTGGGTTTTTCTGGCTAATTTTTGGGTTTTATGGCCTAATTTTTGGGTTTTATGGCTACTTTTTGAGATTTTTTGGCTAATTTTTGAGTTTTTCTGGCAAAATTTTGAGTTTTTCTGGCTAATTTTTGGGTTTTTCTAGCTAATTTTTGAGTTTTTCTAGCTAATTTTTGGGTTTTTCTGGCTAATTTTTGAGATTTTCTAGCTAGTTTTTGAGTTTTTCTAGCTAATTTTTGAGTTTTTCTGGCTAAATTTTGAGTTTTCTGGCTAATTTTTGGGTTTTATGGCTAATTTTTGAGATTTTTTGGCTAATTTTTGGGTTTTTCTGGCTAATTTTTGAGTTTTTCTGGCTGAATTTTGAGTTTTTCTGGATAATTTTTGAGTTTTTCTGGCTGATTTTTGAGATTTTCTAGCTAGTTTTTGAGTTTTTCTAGCTAATTTTTGAGTTTTTCTGGCTAATTTTTGGGTTTTTCTGGCTAATTTTTGGGTTTTATGGCTAATTTTTGGGTTTTATGGCTACTTTTTGAGATTTTTTGGCTAATTTTTGAGTTTTTCTGGCTGAATTTCGAGTTTTTCTGGCTAATTTTTGGGATTTTTGGCTAATTTTTGAGATTTTCTAGCTAGTTTTTGAGTTTTTCTAGCTAATTTTTGAGTTTTTCTAGCTAATTTTTGAGTTTTTCTAGCTAATTTTTAGGTTTTTCTGGCTAATTTTTGAGTTTCATGGCTAATTTTTAAGATTTTTTGGCTAATTTTTGAATTTTTCTGGCTAAATTTTGGGTTGTTCTGGCTAATTCATGGGTTTATGGCTAATTTATGGGTTTATGGCTAATTTATGGGTTTATAGCTAATTTTTGAGTTTTTCTAGCTAATTTTTAAGTTTTTCTAGCTAATTTTTGAGTTTTTCTGGCTAATTTTTGGGTTTTTCTGGCAACTTTTTGGGTTTTATGGCTGATTTTTGAGATTTTTTGGCTAATTTTTGAGTTTTTCTGGCTAATTTTTGGGTTTTTCAGGCTAATTTTTGGGTTTTTTGGCTAATTTTTGAGTTTTTCAGGCTAATTTTTAGGTTTTTCAGGCTAATTTTTGGGTTTTATGGCTAATTTTTGAGATTTTTTGGCTAATTTTTGAGTTTTTCTGGCTAAATTTTGAGTTTTTCTGCCTAATTTTTGGGTTTTATGGCTAATTTTTGAGATTTTTTGGCTAATTTTTGGGTTTTTCTGGCTAATTTTTGGGTTTTTCTGGCTAATTTTTGGATGTTAAGGCTAATTTTTGAGATTTTTTGGCTGAATTTTGAGTTTTTCTGGCTAATTTTTGGGTTTTATGGCTAATTTTTGAGATTTTTTGGCTAATTTTTGGGTTTTTCTGGCTAATTTTTGGGTTTTATGGCTAATTTTTGAGATTTTTTGGCTAATTTTTGAGTTTTTCTGGATAATTTTTGAGTTTTTCTAGCTAATTTTTGGGTTTTATGGCTAATTTTTGAGATTTTTTGGCTAATTTTTGAGTTTTTCTGGATAATTTTTGAGTTTTTCTAGCTAATTTTTGAGTTTTTCTAGCTAATTTTTGGGTTTTTCTGGCTAATTTTTGGGTTTTTCTGGCTAATTTTTGAGATTTTCTAGCTAATTTTTGAGTTTTTCTAGCTAATTTTTGAGTTTTTCTGGCAACTTTTTGGGTTTTATGGCTGATTTTTGAGATTTTTTGGCTAATTTTTGAGTTTTTCTGGCTAATTTTTAGGTTTTTCAGGCTAATTTTTGGGTTTTTTGGTTATTTTTTGAGTTTTTCAGGCTAATTTTCAGGTTTTTCAGGCTAATTGGCCAATTTTTGAGTTTTTCAGGCTAATTTTTAGGTTTTTCAGGCTAATTTTTGGGTTTTATGGCTAATTTTTGAGATTTTTTGGCTAATTTTTGAGTTTTTCTGGCTAAATTTTGAGTTTTTCTGGCTAATTTTTGGGTTTTATGGCTAGTTTTTGAGTTTTTCTAGCTAATTTTCGAGTTTTTCTGGCTAATTTTTGGGTTTTTCTGGCTAATTTTTGGGTTTTATGGCTAATTTTTGGGTTTTATGGCTACTTTTTGAGATTTTTTGGCTAATTCTTGAGTTTTTCTGGCTGAATTTTGAGTTTTTCTGGATAATTTTTGAGTTTTTCTGGCTAATTTTTGAGATTTTCTAGCTAGTTTTTGAGTTTTTCTAGCTAATTTTTGAGTTTTTCTGGCTAATTTTTGGGTTTTATGGCCTAATTTTTGGGTTTTATGGCTACTTTTTGAGATTTTTTGGCTAATTTTTGAGTTTTTCTGGCTAATTTTCAGGTTTTTCAGGCTAATTTTTGGGTTTTATGGCTAATTTTCGAGATTTATGGCCAATTTTTGAGATTTTTTGGCTAATTTTTGAGTTTTATGGCTAATTTTTGAGTTTTTCTGGCTAATTTTTAGGTTTTTCTGGCTAATTTTTTAGTTTCATGGCTAATTTTTAAGATTTTTTGGCTAATTTTTGAATTTTTCTGGCTAAATTTTGGGTTGTTCTGGCTAATTTATGGGTTTATGGCTAATTTATGGGTTTATGGCTAATTTATGGGTTTATAGCTAATTTTTGAGTTTTTCTAGCTAATTTTTGAGTTTTTCTAGCTAATTTTTGAGTTTTTCTGGCTAACTTTTGGGTTTTTCTGGCTAATTTTTAGGTTTTTCAGGCTGATTTTTGGGTTTTTTGGCTAATTTTTGAGTTTTTCTGGCTAATTTTTAGGTTTTTCAGGCTAATTTTTGGGTTTTATGGCTAATTTTTGAGATTTTTTGGCTAATTTTTGAGTTTGTCTGGCTAATTTTTGAGTTTTTCTGGCTAATTATTGAGTTTTTATGGCTAAATTTTGAGTTTTTCTGGATAATTTTTGACTTTTTCTGGCTGAATTTTGAGTTTTTCTAGCTAATTTTTGAGTTTTTCTAGCTAATTTTTGGGTTTTTCTGGCTAATTTTTGGGTTTTTCTGGCTAATTTTTGAGATTTTCTAGCTGAATTTTGAGTTTTTCTAGCTAATTTTTGAGTTTTTCTTGCTAATTTTTGGGTTTTTCTGGCTAATTTTTGGGTTTTTCTGGCTAATTTTTGAGATTTTCTAGCTAATTTTTGAGTTTTTCTAGCTAATTTTTGGGTTTTTCTAGCTAATTTTTGGGTTTTTCTGGCAAATTTTTGGGTTTTATGGCTGATTTTTGAGATTTTCTGGCTAATTTTTAGGTTTTTCAGGCTAATTTTTGGGTTTTTTGGCTAATTTTTGAGTTTTTCTGGCTAATTTTTAGGTTTTTCAGGATAATTTTTGGGTTTCATGGCTAATTTTCGAGATTTTTCAGGCTAATTTTTAGGTTTTTCAGGCTAATTTTTGGGTTCTATGGCTAATTTTTGAGATTTTTTGGCTAATTTTTGAGTTTTCCTGGCTAAATTTTGAGTTTTTCTGCCTAATTTTTGGGTTTTATGGCTAATTTTTGAGATTTTTTGGCTAATTTTTGGGTTTTTCTGGCTAATTTTTGGGTTTTTCTGGCTAATTTTTGGGTGTTATGGCTAATTTTTGAGATTTTTTGGCTAATATTTGAGTTTTTCTGGCTAATTTTTGAGTTTTTCTGGATGAATTTTGAGTTTTTCTGGATAATTTTTGAGTTTTTCTGGCTAATTTTTGATATTTTCTAGCTAGTTTTTGAGTTTTTCTAGCTAATTTTTGAGTTTTTCTGGCTAATTTTTGGGTTTTTCTGGCTAATTTTTGGGTTTTATGGCCTAATTTTTGGGTTTTATGGCTACTTTTTGAGATTTTTTGGCTAATTTTTGAGTTTTTCTGGCAAAATTTTGAGTTTTTCTGGCTAATTTTTGGGTTTTTCTAGCTAATTTTTGAGTTTTTCTAGCTAATTTTTGATTTTTCTGGCTAATTTTTGAGATTTTCTAGCTAGTTTTTGAGTTTTTCTAGCTAATTTTTGAGTTTTTCTGGCTAAATTTTGAGTTTTCTGGCTAATTTTTGGGTTTTATGGCTAATTTTTGAGATTTTTTGGCTAATTTTTGGGTTTTTCTGGCTAATTTTTGAGTTTTTCTGGCTGAATTTTGAGTTTTTCTGGATAATTTTTGAGTTTTTCTGGCTGGTTTTTGAGATTTTCTAGCTAGTTTTTGAGTTTTTCTAGCTAATTTTTGAGTTTTTCTGGCTAATTTTTGGGTTTTTTCTGGCTAATTTTTGGGTTTTATGGCTAATTTTTGGGTTTTATAGCTACTTTTTGAGATTTTTTGGCTAATTTTTGAGTTTTTCTGGCTGAATTTCGAGTTTTTCTGGCTAATTTTTGGGATTTTCTGGCTAATTTTTGAGATTTTCTAGCTAGTTTTTGAGTTTTTCTAGCTAATTTTTGAGTTTTTCTAGCTAATTTTTGAGTTTTTCTAGCTGATTTTTGAGTTTTTCTGGCTAATTTTTAGGTTTTTCAGGCTGATTTTTGGGTTTTTTGGCCAATTTTTGAGATTTTTTGGCTAATTTTTGAGTTTTATGGCTAATTTTTGAGTTTTTCTGGCTACTTTTTGGTTTTCTGGCTAATTCTTGGGTTTTTCTGGCTAATTTTTGGGTTTTATGGCTAATTTTTGAGATTTTTTGGCTAATTTTTGAGTTTTTCTGGCTAATTTATGGGTTTTATGGCAAATTTTTGAGATTTTATAGCTAATTTTTGAGTTTTTCTAGCTAATTTTTGAGTTCTTCTGGCTAATTTTTGGGTTTTTCTGGCTAATTTTTGGGTTTTATGGCTAATTTTTGAGATTTTTGGCTAATTTTTGGGTTTTTCTGGCTAATTTTTGGGTTTTTCTGGCTAATTTTTGGGTTTCATGGCTAATTTTTAAGATTTTTTGGCTAATTTTTGAATTTTTCTGGCTAAATTTTGGGTTTTTTAGGCAAATTTATGGGTTTATGGCTAATTTATGGGTTTATGGCTAATTTATGGGTTTATAGCTAATTTTGAGTTTTTCTAGCTAATTTTTGAGTTTTTCTGGCTAATTTTTGGGTTTTTCTGGCAACTTTTTGGGTTTTATGGCTGATTTTTGAGATTTTTTGGCTAATTTTTGAGTTTTTCTGGCTAATTTTTGGGTTTTTCAGGCTAATTTTTGGGTTTTTTGGCTAATTTTTGAGTTTTTCAGGCTAATTTTTAGGTTTTTCAGGCTAATTTTTGAGTTTTTCTGGCTAATTTTTGAGATTTTCTAGCTAGTTTTTGAGTTTTTCTAGCTAATTTTTGAGTTTTTCTGGCTAACTTTTGGGTTTTTCTGGCTAATTATTGGGTTTTATGGCTAATTTTTGGGTTTTATGGCTACTTTTTGAGATTTTTTGGCTAATTTTTGAGTTTTTCTGGCTAAATTTTGAGTTTTTCTGGCTAATTTTTGGGTTTTATGGCTAATTTTCGAGATTTTTTGGCTAATTTTTGGGTTTTTCTGGCTAATTTTTGGGTTTTTCTGGCTAATTTTTGGGTTTTATGGCTAATTTTTGGGTTTTATGGCTACTTTTTGAGATTTTTTGGCTAATTTTTGAGTTTTTCTGGCTGAATTTTGAGTTTTTCTGGATAATTTTTAAGTTTTTCTGGCTAATTTTTAGGTTTTTCAGGCTGATTTTTGGGTTTTTTGGCTAATTTTTGAGTTTTTCTGGCTAATTTTTAGGTTTTTCAGGCTAATTTTTGAGATTTATGGCCAATTTTTGAGATTTTTTGGCTAATTTTTGAGTTTTATGGTTAATTTTGGGTTTTTCTGGCTAATTTTTGGGTTTTATGGCTAATTTTTGAGTTTTATGGCTAATTTTTGGGTTTTATGGCTACTTTTTGAGATTTTTTGAGTTTTTCTGGCTGAATTTTGAGTTTTTCTGGATAATTTTTGAGTTTTTCTGGCTAATTTTTGAGATTTTCTAGCTAGTTTTTGAGTTTTTCTAGCTAATTTTTGAGTTTTTCTAGCTAACTTTTGGGTTTTTCTGGCTAATTATTGGGTTTTATGGCTAATTTTTGGGTTTTATGGCTACTTTTTGAGATTTTTTGGCTAATTTTTGAGTTTTTCTGGCTAAATTTTGAGTTTTTCTGGCTAATTTTTGGGTTTTATGGCTAATTTTTGAGATTTTTTGGCTAATTTTTGGGTTTTTCTGGCTAATTTTTGGGTTTTTCTGGCTAATTTTGGGTTTTTCTGGCTAATTTTTGGGTTTTATGGCTAATTTTTGGGTTTTATGGCTACTTTTTGAGATTTTTTGGCTAATTTTTGAGTTTTTCTGGCTGAATTTTGAGTTTTTCTGGATAATTTTTAAGTTTTTCTGGCTAATTTTTAGGTTTTTCAGGCTGATTTTTGGGTTTTTTGGCTAATTTTTGAGTTTTTCTGGCTAATTTTTAGGTTTTTCAGGCTAATTTTTGGGTTTTATGGCTAATTTTTGAGATTTTTTGGCTAATTTTGAGTTTGTCTGGCTAATTTTTGAGTTTTTCTGGCTAATTATTGAGTTTTTATGGCTAAATTTTGAGTTTTTCTGGATAATTTTTGACTTTTTCTGGCTGAATTTTGAGTTTTTCTAGCTAATTTTTGAGTTTTTCTAGCTAATTTTTGGGTTTTTCTGGCTAATTTTTGGGTTTTATGGCTAATTTTTGAGATTTTTTGGCTAATTTTTGGGTTTTTCTGGCTAATTTTTGGGTTTTTCTGGCTAATTTTTGGGTTTTTCTGGCTAATTTTTGGGTTTTATGGCTAATTTTTGGGTTTTATGGCTACTTTTTGAGATTTTTTGGCTAATTTTTGAGTTTTTCTGGCTGAATTTTGAGTTTTTCTGGATAATTTTTAAGTTTTTCTGGCTAATTTTTAGGTTTTTCAGGCTGATTTTTGGGTTTTTTGGCTAATTTTTGAGTTTTTCTGGCTAATTTTTAGGTTTTTCAGGCTAATTTTTGGGTTTTATGGCTAATTTTTGAGATTTTTTGGCTAATTTTTGAGTTTGTCTGGCTAATTTTTGAGTTTTTCTGGCTAAATTTTGAGTTTTTCTGGCTAATTTTTGGGTTTTATGGCTAATTTTGAGATTTTTTGGCTAATTTTTGGGTTTTTCTGGCTAATTTTTGGGTTTTTCTGGCTAATTTTTGGTTTTTCTGGCTAATTTTTGGGTTTTATGGCTAATTTTTGGGTTTTATGGCTACTTTTTGAGATTTTTTGGCTAATTTTTGAGTTTTTCTGGCTGAATTTTGAGTTTTTCTGGATAATTTTTAAGTTTTTCTGGCTAATTTTTAGGTTTTTCAGGCTGATTTTTGGGTTTTTTGGCTAATTTTTGAGTTTTTCTGGCTAATTTTTAGGTTTTTCAGGCTAATTTTTGGGTTTTATGGCTAATTTTTGAGATTTTTTGGCTAATTTTTGAGTTTGTCTGGCTAATTTTTGAGTTTTTCTGGCTAATTATTGAGTTTTTATGGCTAAATTTTGAGTTTTTCTGGATAATTTTTGACTTTTTCTGGCTGAATTTTGAGTTTTTCTAGCTAATTTTTGAGTTTTTCTAGCTAATTTTTGGTTTTTCTGGCTAATTTTTGGGTTTTTCTGGCTAATTTTTGAGATTTTCTAGCTGAATTTTGAGTTTTTCTAGCTAATTTTTGAGTTTTTCTAGCTAATTTTTGGGTTTTTCTGGCTAATTTTTGGGTTTTTCTGGCTAATTTTTGAGATTTTCTAGCTAATTTTTGAGATTTTTTGGCTAATTCTTGAGTTTTTCTGGCTGAATTTTGAGTTTTTCTGGATAATTTTTGAGTTTTTCTGGCTAATTTTTGAGATTTTCTAGCTAGTTTTTGAGTTTTTCTAGCTAATTTTTGAGTTTTTCTGGCTAACTTTCGGGTTTTTCTGGCTAATTATTGGGTTTTCTGGCTAATTTTTGGGTTTTATGGCTAATTTTTGGGTTTTATGGCTACTTTTTGAGATTTTTTGGCTAATTTTTGAGTTTTTCTGGCTGAATTTTGAGTTTTTCTGGATAATTTTTGACTTTTTCTGGCTGAATTTTGAGTTTTTCTAGCTAATTTTTGAGTCTTTCTAGCTAATTTTTGGGTTTTTCTGGCTAATTTTTGAGTTTTTCTGGCTAATTTTTAGGTTTTTCTGGCTAATTTTTGAGTTTCATGGCTAATTTTTAAGATTTTTTGGCTAATTTTTGAATTTTTCTGGCTAAATTTTGGGTTTTTCAGGCAAATTTATGGGTTTATGGCTAATTTATGGGTTTATGGCTAATTTATGGGTTTATAGCTAATTTTTGAGTTTTTCTAGCTAATTTTTAAGTTTTTCTAGCTAATTTTTGAGTTTTTCTGGCTAATTTTTGGGTTTTTCTGGCAACTTTTTGGGTTTTATGGCTGATTTTTGAGATTTTTTGGCTAATTTTTGAGTTTTTCTGGCTAATTTTTGGTTTTTCAGGCTAATTTTTGGGTTTTTTGGCTAATTTTTGAGTTTTTCAGGCTAATTTCTAGGTTTTTCAGGCTAATTTTTGGGTTTTCTGGCTAATTTTTCAGGTTTTTCAGGCTAATTTTTGGGTTTTATGGCTAATTTTCGAGATTTATGGCCAATTTTTGAGATTTTTGGCTAATTTTTGAGTTTTATGGCTAATTTTTGAGTTTTTCTGGCTAATTTTTAGGTTTTTCTGGCTAATTTTTGAGTTTCATGGCTAATTTTTAAGATTTTTTGGCTAATTTTTGAATTTTTCTGGCTAAATTTTGGGTTGTTCTGGCTAATTTATGGGTTTATGGCTAATTTATGGGTTTATGGCTAATTTATGGGTTTATAGCTAATTTTTGAGTTTTTCTAGCTAATTTTTAAGTTTTTCTAGCTAATTTTTGAGTTTTTCTGGCTAATTTTTGGGTTTTTCTGGCAACTTTTTGGGTTTTATGGCTGATTTTTGAGATTTTTTGGCTAATTTTTGAGTTTTTCTGGCTAATTTTTGGGTTTTTCAGGCTAATTTTTGGGTTTTTTGGCTAATTTTTGAGTTTTTCAGGCTAATTTCTAGGTTTTTCAGGCTAATTTTTGGGTTTTATGGCTAATTTTTGAGATTTTTTGGCTAATTTTCGAGTTTTTCTGGCTAAATTTTGAGTTTTTCTGCCTAATTTTTGGGTTTTATGGCTAATTTTTGAGATTTTTTGGCTAATTTTTGGGTTTTTCTGGCTAATTTTTGGGTTTTTATGGCTAATTTTTGGGTTTTATGGCTACTTTTTGAGATTTTCTGGCTAATTTTTAGGTTTTTCGGGCTGATTTTTGGGTTTTTTGGCTAATTTTTGAGTTTTTCTGGCTAATTTTTAGGTTTTTCAGGCTAATTTTTGGGTTTTATGGCTAATTTTTGAGATTTTTTGGCTAATTTTTGAGTTTTTCTGGCTAAATTTTGAGGTTTTCTGGCTAATTTTTGGGTTTTATGGCTAGTTTTTGAGTTTTTCTAGCTAATTTTCGAGTTTTTCTGGCTAATTTTTGGGTTTTATGGCTAATTTTTGGGTTTTATGGCTACTTTTTGAGATTTTTTGGCTAATTTTTGAGTTTTTCTTGCTGAATTTTGAGTTTTTCTGGATAATTTTTGAGTTTTTCTGGCTAATTTTTGAGATTTTCTAGCTAGTTTTTGAGTTTTTCTAGCTAATTTTTGAGTTTTTCTGGCTAACTTTTGGGTTTTTCTGGCTAATTATTGGGTTTTATGGCTAATTTTTGGGTTTTATGGCTACTTTTTGAGATTTTTTGGCTAATTTTTGAGTTTTTCTGGCTAAATTTTGAGTTTTTCTGGCTAATTTTTGGGTTTTATGGCTAATTTTCGAGATTTTTTGGCTAATTTTTGGGTTTTTCTGGCTAATTTTTGGGTTTTTCTGGCTAATTTTTGGGTTTTATGGCTAATTTTTGGGTTTTATGGCTACTTTTTGAGATTTTTTGGCTAATTTTTGAGTTTTTCTGGCTGAATTTTGAGTTTTTCTGGATAATTTTTAAGTTTTTCTGGCTAATTTTTAGGTTTTTCAGGCTGATTTTTGGGTTTTTTGGCTAATTTTTGAGTTTTTCTGGCTAATTTTTAGGTTTTTCAGGCTAATTTTTGAGATTTATGGCCAATTTTTGAGATTTTTTGGCTAATTTTTGAGTTTTATGGTTAATTTTTGGGTTTTTCTGGCTAATTTTTGGGTTTTATGGCTAATTTTTGAGTTTTATGGCTAATTTTTGGGTTTTATGGCTACTTTTTGAGATTTTTTGAGTTTTTCTGGCTGAATTTTGAGTTTTTCTGGATAATTTTTGAGTTTTTCTGGCTAATTTTTGAGATTTTCTAGCTAGTTTTTGAGTTTTTCTAGCTAATTTTTGAGTTTTTCTGGCTAACTTTTGGGTTTTTCTGGCTAATTATTGGGTTTTATGGCTAATTTTTGGGTTTTATGGCTACTTTTTGAGATTTTTTGGCTAATTTTTGAGTTTTTCTGGCTAATTTTTGGGTTTTATGGCTAATTTTTGAGTTTTTCTAGCTAATTTTTGAGTTTTTCTGGCTAATTTTTGGGTTTTCTGGCTAATTTTTGGGTTTTATGGCTAATTTTTGGGTTTTATGGCTACTTTTTGAGATTTTTTGGCTAATTCTTGAGTTTTTCTGGCTGAATTTTGAGTTTTTCTGGATAATTTTTGAGTTTTTCTGGCTAATTTTTGAGATTTTCTAGCTAGTTTTTGAGTTTTTCTAGCTAATTTTTGAGTTTTTCTGGCTAACTTTCGGGTTTTTCTGGCTAATTATTGGGTTTTCTGGCTAATTTTTGGGTTTTATGGCTAATTTTTGGG